>NC_041230.1:33632474-33645366 GCF_002837175.3 Physeter macrocephalus
CAAGATTTTGGATCATCTTTACTGTCATTACTCTGAATTCTCTTTCAGGTAGACTTCCTATTTCCTCTTCATTTGTTTGGTGTGGTGGGTTTTTACCTTGCTCCTTCATCTGCTGCGCATTTCTCTGTCTTCTCATTCTGCCTAACTTACTGTGTTTGGGGTCTCCTTTTTGCAGGCTGCAGGTTCATTGTTGTTTTTAGTGTCTGCCCCCAGTGGGCGAGGCTTGTTCAGTGGCTTGTGTAGGCTTCCTGGTGGAGGGGACTGGTGCCTGTGTCCTGGTGGATGAGGCTGGATCTTGTCTTTCTGGTGGGCAGGACCACATCCCGTGGTTTGTTTCGGGGTGTCTGTGACCTTATTATGATTTTAGACAGCCTCTCTGCTAATGGGTGGGGTTGTGTTCCTGTCCTGCTTGTTGTTTGGCATAGGGTGGCCAGCACTGTAGCTTGCTGATCGCTGAGTGCAGCTGGGTCTTAGCGTTGGGATGGAGATCTCTAGGAGGGCTTTGGCTGTTTGATATTACGTGGGGCTGGGAGATCCCTGGTGAACCAATGTCCTGAACTCGGCTCTCCCACCTCAGAGGCTCAGGTCTGACACCCGGCCGGAGCACCGAGACCCTGTCAGTCACACAGCTTCTGTCCTGAAGGAATAAGTTCAAGAAGGCAGGGGAGCACTTGGCCCACAGAATTTTCTCTTGCTGTTGCCTGACTCCTTAAAAATGCATCTGGTTCTACAAGAATGAAGTCACTAGCCTCTATAGTCACTGAGCTTCAACACACTCTGAAAGAATTTCAGGGCAGAAATCAGGAATGAGATACTCTGCTCTGGGAATACCTCACAGCTCAAAGGCACGACAGCTCTGGGAGTTTCTTCCCAGTGGAGCTTCACCATTAACTGTGTCCCACATTACCAAGAGGGTCCCAGAGGCCACAGGCACTGAGGTGGTGGAGGCGGGGCCTGTGGCAGAGGGCACTGCAGAGTCCGGCCCTGTGAGGGCAGACCCCAGATTCCATGTGTACCCTCCACCTGCACCTGGCTCTGCAGACACCCCTTGGACAACGTGCTTCGAAAACAAAAAAAAAGGGTTCTCAGTGCGGGAAGTGCTCTCAGCCATCAGAAGGTTTTCGTGAACTCTCTCGTTGCGCACCTCCCTACAAGCTTCAGGACAGCGAAAAGATGTGACACCTGGGTCTTTCAGAGCTGTGCAGGACCAACAACGGGGTGGAGGATGGGCCGCCGCCTGCTGCTGCCACCCCACAAGCAAACTGGCCTTGCGAGCCAGTGCCACCAGTAGCAGTGTGGCGAACACCCCAGAGAGTGTGGCTTTTTATTTTTTAATGTACTTCAGCCTTCTTACCGTACTTGAGGACTACAAAATTACTGATGTGCTTTAGCATATTTTAGTTTAGATTTCAGTTTGATTTTTTTTCTCTTATAAAGAATGTGACTGTTTCCAAATGCATTTAAAGGTGGAAACAGTAGCAGCAAGTTAACCAAGGTTAAACACATAATTATAGACGCTTCTATAAAATCTCAATTGCATGATTTGAAAACTAAGCAACTGAGTAAGTAGGATCAGTTAGGCTTATCTTTGCTTTATTTTGTTTTACTGTTCTATGTGACATAAAATAATTCTATGGGCTTCCCTGGTGGTGCAGTGGTTGAGAGTCCGCCTGCCGATGCAGGGGACACGGGTTCGTGCCGCGGTCCGGGAGGATCCCACATGCGGCGGAGCGGCTGGGCCCGTAAGCCATGGCCGCTGAGCCTGCGTGTCCGGAGCCTGTGCTCCGCAACAGGAGAGGCCACAACAGTGAAAGGTCCGCGTACAGCAAAAAAATAAAAACAAAAAATATAAAAATAATTATATGGTTTGATATATGTCCACCACAATGGCTGTTTTGGCAGGATGTGAAAATATTTAGAATGAAACATTCTCTTACCCCAATCTGAGAGTATCAACAAATACTATTATTTTCATCAACCTATTGTATTCATAAGAGATTTAAGACCATATATTAGGAAGTTGTAGAATTTTTAAAAAGGTCAGCTAGTGTTCAAGTCATCTATTTTGTATTTAAAAATCACCCCAGGGACTTCCCGGTGGTACAGTGGTTAAGAATCCACCTGCTTATGCTGGGGACACAGGTTTGAGTCCTGGTCCGGGAAGATCCCATATGCTGCGGAGCAACTAAGCTTGTACGCCACAACTAACGAGCCTGCACTCTAGAGCCCACAGGCCACAACTACTGAGACTGTGTGCCACAACTACTGAAGCCCACGCGCCTAGAGCCCATGCTCTGCAACAAGAGAAGCCACCACAATGAGAAGCCCGCACACCTCAACAAAGAGTAGCCCTGCTCGCTGCAACTAGAGAAAGCTCGTGCACAGCAACAAAGACCCAACGCAGCCAATAAATAAGTAAATAATTAATTAATTAAAATTACCAAAAAAAAAAAAAAAAGAAATGCAGAATCCCAGGTTCTACCCCAGAACTACTGAATCAAAATCTGCATTAAAAAAAAAAAATCACCCCTTGGGGCTTCCCTGGTGGCGCAGTGGTTGCGCGTCCGCCTGCCGATGCAGGGGAACCGGGTTCCGCTGGGCCTACGCATCCGGGGCCTGTGCTCCGCAACGGGAGAGACCACAACAGGGGAAGGCCCGCATACCACAAAAAAAAAAAAAAAAAAAAATCACCCCAAATTTAGTAGTTCAAAACAGTAATCATTTACTCTGTTTCTGTGATTCAGGATATAGAAGTGACTCAACTGCAAGGTTCCAGCTCAGAGTCTTTGATGAGATTGTGTTTAGAATATAGCCAAGGCTGGAGTCATTTCAAAAGGTACTCATCTGACAATGACTGAAACCTGCACTGGGAAACTTCAGCAGCTGGGAGCTGAAACAACTTGGTGTCCTCCAGCATCTCTTTCTCCGTGTGGTTTCTTTATAGACTCTCTACAGCATGGTAGCATTAGGGTGGCTAGATTTCTTATAGGGAAGTTCAGAGCTCCAAAGGGATGTGTCCCAATAGAGAGACAGATGGAAAGTGCATCATCTCTTCTAATCTAACGTTACCGTTGTCATAGCATCATTTCCTGTATATTCTATCAAGGCAGTCACAAAAGTCCAACCAGATTCAAGGGGCGAGGACATAGACCCCCCAACTCTTGATGGGGGAATGATAAGGTTCTGGAAGGGCGTGTGAGATTGAAAATAATTTTAAGTCAATTTTGGAAAAGTATAATCTACCACTTCTAGGGAAACTTTAAAATTTGCAACATGGCTCTTTAGTATTATTCATCTTAACTCTTCCTGCACAAAGTTCTGGTAATATTGTTACACAGTATCACTTTTTCTAGAGCATTTCAAGGTTACCATTGACATTAGTTTTGTGAACTTTGGTTTATTTCAGCTTCAGTCAAAAGAACAGCCTTAAAAGGGCCTGAGTACAGGTACCTTATCTGGTAAATAATCCTAGAAAGCAGATGGGAGGGAATGAAGAGAAACAGGGAAAGAGGTAAAACCAATGCAAAGATACATGGCCACTTAGGTAGGTGACTAGTGCTTTCAAACTTGCCAGAACATTCTGAAAGGACTTATGAACTCTATGTCAGAGCTATGCATTTAGAGGACTAAAGGATGGAACATGTATTCATTGGTATTCGTTAAATGAGGTCCCAGGGTCATTAATCCCTCTGCATTTTCAGCTTTCTCATATATGAGTGTCTAATGCATCCCACAAGCATGCCACAAAGGGCATTCAGAGAAGCACCAGAATGGAAAGTGAGAGGTATGTGAAGCCGGTTTGTGGTGAAATACCTTGAGTTGCACTCAAACCGAACTGTAGAAGATTGCTCAGAACCGGTCACTGCTGGAAGACGTAACACGGAGATACTTTATAGTGGTGCATGAGATATATATGATACACATTCATTCAAGCTAAATAGAATCAAATACTGAGCACTTAGTGTGTGCTGGCTATTGTCCTGAGCACTAAAGTACAGAGGTAAAATGGTACAGAAAGTTGACCCTTTTTACACATTCTAGTTTGATAAATCTCCAGGTAAACAGACCATCACCGCACAACAAAATAAGTGCTATGAGAGAAGGATACAATGCGTTACTGGAGCCCAGGAGAAGCAGAAAACAGTGTATCAAAGAAGAGCATGTATGACTAGAAAAGCCGTTATGAAGGGTTGATGATTGACTAAATCTTCCACAAAGAGATTTTTCTAAGTGGGAAATGGGGATAAAAGGGAGTAGACATTCCAAGCTAACATTAAAATAGGAAAGAAAACAAGTCATGAAGTTTATACATGAGAAAGCCTTGATAAACCTTTCTGAAGCCTTGATAAACCTCTTGACGCAAATTTTATGTATGAGTAAACTGAGACTCAATGGAATTAGTCATCTGGCCAGGGTCACACTCCTTTTCAGTTGACATTTCAGACAAAAGCCCAGAAATCCTATGCCCTCACCCAGCTTTTCTATTCTGTTACCAAATATTAATTTTTAATCATTTATTTAAAAACAAATATGTCAGAGCCCATGTCACTTATTTTTCCTTTCCATTAGTGCTTATGTTCAATAACAAGTTGAATCAACCTTACTTGTTTTTGGCTTCCCTCTTACTGGAGGAATTAGAAAATTTAATAAAAAATTTACAGTGAACACTTTTTAAAGTGATCACTTAGAAAATCAATTCTCCCTAGGTAGAAGCATGGAACACGGTTCAATTTTTAATTTAGGCAGTTCGTGTAAACCATATTTTAGAAACACTGGATAAAGTACAAAACTGAGACATCTCAGAATTGATGCCTCTGACACAGGGGTTGGAAGGTACCAAGATGACAAAACCAAGAGATCTTGTTAGAAACCCAGAACTGGGCAACAGCAATTGGCATATAAGGAAAAAGGTGTGGGCAGGGTGAAATTGGTTTCTGATTCCTCCAGCAGTCAACACTTTAAGAAGCCACCAAGGATAGTTTACACAAGATTGATCAAGTGTCTTAAGCAAACATGTCAGAGAAGGAACATGTTAAAGTTTTGGGAAAGGATTCTTACATTTTCTGGTATAGTTCAGCAAATTTCCAGGGAGACAGCTACTGCTGGGTCAAATATGTGCTTTCTCTAAGCCTTCTTCCATTCTCCTTTTTTGGGTTAATGGACAGTTCACCTCTACAAGGGGCTCTGGAATGGACCTGGGGCAGATTTTTTTTTCTGAGCTAAAAGGCTGGAGAGGCACTTCAAATCACTGGGGTCACTGTAACCAGAGTAAAGGCCCAGAAGAATCATTGCTTTTCTGGGAGTGAGGCATAAGGGGGAGTCTTGTAGCAGTTTTAATCTTTTTAAAACATTTATGGATCCTTGGAAAAGGAAAGGCTATGCTAAGAAGGGAAGGGCTATTACTCAGGTACTGCAGAAGTAGGACTTTGGAGGTTACTGGTGATTTTCTTATATAACAGGAGGGAAGAAAGGGGGAACAAACTGAGCTATGTTAGTAAGTATAAAAGGGCATGCAATAATCCATGAGGGACTTCCCTGGCGGTCCAGTGGTTAAGACTCCACGCTTCCAATGCAGGGGGCGCGGGTTCAATCCCTGGTTGGGGAACTAAGATCCCACATGCCACGGGGCGCAGCTAAAAAACAAAATCCATGAAGCACATGAGTGTAACTAGGGAATTACTGCTCTCTGGGGGGACTAGAGGAGAGAAGCCATCCTATACAATAGAACAGCAACAATGAAGGCAGAAAAAACATGAACATGTGCTTATCTGCTCTGGATATCCTTGGTAACCATTTGTTTTCTGTCACAGTGAAGAAATGGAGGCAACTTAGTATCATGTCAGCTGTCTCAATCCACAAAGCCACAAACTAACACCAAATTGGAGAATCAAAGCATGCTCAAATCTGTGTAGTTCAGCACACCTGTTCTGAGCTTCTACACTGTCAAGACGTAAGTACGGAGTGACTAGTCTATGCCTTCCAGGCATTTCACCTGAGACTAAGATTAAAAGAAAAAAATGAGTATGATATAGTCCCTACACTTGCATAACTGACCATCTTTTATATGAGGCCTGAATTTTCCATTCAAAATGGTGTCATGAGAAAGCCAGTCAGGCTTTTCCAGAAGAATTTAGAGAAAGGAGGATGATACTACTTCATATTGAAGGTGAGTTATATGCTTAAAGTGTGTGCTTAGTTTGTCCAGTTAAATAAAGTTAGGAAGGGCATCCAAGGCAGAGGAAAGAGCATGAGCTGATGCATGGGGCCAAGAAGGAGACTGGAATATATGCCATCAGTAAGTGATCTAACACTGAGACTTTAAAATATAAGGCAGGATACAGGAGGGGTGAAGAAGATTAAACACTTGCTGGCTATGCCACACTGCTTGGATTTCAGGACTCTAGTCTATAAATGTTGTATATCCAAGTTTTGCATTTTGGATGTGCCAATTCAGAGTGTTCATGTTTGAAGGCAGGAAGAGTAATTAGAAATCTCCTATAATGATCCAGTGAACAATTAGGAGCTGATATAAGGTAGTAAACGTGAATGGATTTCAGAAGTATGTAAGATGAAAACTTTTAGTTTAAAGGGTGAAGGAGAGCTGAATGCCCAGGACTATGCCTGTGACTAGGAGATTAAGTGTATCGTAGAGTCTGCAGGGCTGGCAAGGCACGACAGCTAGACCAGAGGATCAATAATACAGCAGCAATGGTTGCCAGCATGACAAAATGGCAACAGCTACGAACCAAATTTGATGATGTCAGTGAGTGCCTCCATTGAAAGATGGTAACTAAGGGCTAGACAGGCCATGTGATCCCTCCAGAGCATATTCACTTCTCATCCCAAACCCACAAAATATATCCAGCTACTCAGAGATGTTTGAGAGGATAAAACAATAAATACAAATAAAACCCCAAACTGGCATTCTTTACCTAGAAATGACTTTAAGTGTCTGCTTCCTGATAGAAAAGGAGCAAAGATGTTTTCAACCAACTAAAAATTACAGAACAATTTTTTAATACACCTGAGTGTCTTCTGCAGTGTCCAAAAAAAGAACAGATTATTACAGTTAAGAAACTAAACAGTGAATCACTGGTATTTCAGAACTCTGGGCTAGACATTACCAGGAGAGAGAGGGGGCATCAAGGTACATCTTCTGTGTGGTTCACGTTTGACTGTCTTCAGTGTTTGACTTTTTCTGACCCTCAGAATCAATAAGGGGAGTGTTCTAAAGTGCAGTTTTCCAGGCCCCAACCCATAGCTAAGAAATCACAATTTCTGACAATGGGTCAGAGTTTCCTGCTTTGAAACTAGCTTCATTGTGAGCCTTAAACTCACCTGAGATTAGAATTACTGAAGCTACTCTTTATACATCCAAAACAGCACCTGCAGGCATCACTTAAAACCCACAGGATACGTGAACTTGAATCAAAGAATTGATGCAGGCTGTCCTTTCTTCATCCGCATGAATGTCCTCATGAATCATTTCTCCCACCTCCCTAGACAAATCTCCTATTCTCCCTTTCTCCCCTCATCTAACTCAGTTTTAATTTGGTAACTAAACGTTTTTTCCCTTGCCTCATTCTCACCTGGCAATCCCTGTACCTCAGTCCTGGAACAGCTCCGTGAGTGAAAGGCAACCCATGCTGAGACTGGCAGAGCACAGCCTCCTCACAGCCCCTTAATATAGCTTTCTTGCCTTTACAAGTCAAAGGAGAAATTTTCCTTTAATATAAATTTTTTATAACGTGACTGGATACACAAGCATCCATTTAAAATAGATTACTACAGAAGTAGAATATGAATAGATGGCAATATTTGGCTTCCAGTCTTAAGACCGCAAAAGAACACAATGACCAGCTATGTGACCTTCAGCAATTAACTTAGGTTCTCTGGTACTTGGTTTACTCATCTTTAAAGATGGACTAAAGCAGGGTTTCTCAACTTTGACACTGTTGGAATTTGGAGCCAGAAAAGTCTTTATAAAGTGAGGGGTGGGTAGAAGCTGTTCTGTTTATTGTAAGAAGTTCTGATAACCAAAATTATCTCTAGGCACTGCCAAATATCCCCTGGGGAGAGGGGAGTCGTGAGCAAAACTGCGGCCAGTACAGAGCCAGACACTGATTAAAGGTACCCACTAAACAGTGTTCTTGAGATACTGAATGAGATAATGTATATTAAAGTGCTATTAAATTCTAACAGTTTTTACAAGCTAAGGAGTTGTTTTTATGATGTTCAAGAATTTGACCATGTTTAAAACTAGCTGTTAATATGGCTCAAGCTATTTAATCATTACAAGAGATACTGGCAATAATGATATTTCTAAGGCTGCAGATCAAAAAGCTACCCAAATGTGAAATTTAAACACTCTGTGACCTTCATCAATGTTATGAGCATAAAGGGCAAACCAAAGACTTGCACTACCCTGAGAGATACCCCAGCACTCATCTGAACAGGATGCACTTGATCAAATGCTTTATGCCTTTATAAATGTATACCCTTCAGAATTAGGTACTAGTCAGCTTTTGTGTTTCATCAATAGGAACGGATTTTAAATGAGCAGTCCTGTAATAATATTCAGTAAAACAAATGCTGGAAGTCTCTACTTTTAAACTGGTCATTCCCATCTTAAAATACTGCAGCCGAAATAGCTAAAGCCAAAATCCTATAAGGAGTTTATTTCAAGATAAAATTATATTTTAGTTTCCTTCCATTACTATTCCCTTCTAAAAGCGCATTTTCTCCCGTTCTCTTCTTCCTCCCCTCCTTCCCTCTCTCTCTCTCTGTAGCCATTAACCCATGCTCATATTGCTCCTCTGCCTTTTTGCAGCTGTGTGTCTGTGGAGACGCTACCATATGAAATCTCATATGTAAGTTTTTTTTCCTCTGCAAGTAGTTCTTTTTTTTTTTTTTTTTTTTTTTTTTTTGAGATGGCCTCATGTCCTCTTCCTGATTCAAACTTTTGTGTGGTTTACTACAATACTGCAAGCATGACTTCAGCCTAGGCCTGGGGACTCCTGTCCACAACTAGGAACCTTCTTCCGGGTGGTCGTTTATGATACTTTTGCATTGTGATCACTGCACCAGATGCTCACTTCTTGGCCGACCTGCTGCATCCTCACAGTGTGGTATGAACCTGGTCTCTTCTCTTTACCATCTGGCTGGAGGAACAGATTTCTTGACTGTGCTGGTGACAAGATTGAGACTCTGAAACTGTTCAACTACCTAGCCTCACCTTGTGCAGTCTCAATTACTTTTCAGAATTACTATGGTAATGTAAGCCAAAACTCACAGTGAATTTATTTTGAATTGCGCCTTTCATATGCCTTGTCTCATTTATTCCTTACAATTAAAATATGCCAGGTATGTACTGTCATTTCCACTATTCTCCTGAGGACTAAACTGACACAGATAAAATAACTAAATCACTGGACACACGGCTGGAAACACGTGGGACTGGGATTTGACATTTGTTGTACTGACTCAAGGGCCGTATTGCCACTTCCATGGTATTTTACTCCTTGGGTGCCTGGTGGAATTATGTTTTAACATAGGACTGGGAACATTTTCCCCGATTATGGAGCCATATTCTATATCTTTCTCCCTCTACAGTGTTGAAACAACCCCAAGAAGATTAAAATAATATTCTATCCTCTCCCACAAGTCCATCTCCTCATCTCCCCCAACCCCCATTTTGGTTTTCTCTCTAGTTTTTTTTTTTTTTTCTTTGTGGCACGCGGGCCTCTCACTGTTGTGGCCTCTCCCGTCGCGGAGCACAGGCTCCGGACGCACAGACTCAGGGGCCATGGCTCACGGGCCCAGCCGCTCCGCGGCATGTGGGATCTTCCCGGACCGGGGCACGAACCCGTGTCCCCTGCATCGGCAGGCGGATTCTCAACCATTGCGCCACCAGGGAAGCCCTTCTCTCTAGTTTTGACCTAAAATTATAACTATTCCTCCTTGGGATGTTAGGAAAAATCACTGAAAACTTGGAAATAAAATAAAAGGTTGACTATGTGTTCTTTCAGGGTCATAGTAGGGATGGCTTAATAGGCCCATACAAGGATTGTTTCATTGCCTAGGAAAAATGTACCTTTATTTAACTTTTCTATTTGTTATTTGATTAGAGCTCAGATACTATAAAGTTACATGTTAACTTATAGATATCTGTGTAGTAGAAAAGACAACCCAAATGTAATGTTTTTCCCTAAAGGACAAGAAGTAGTTTTATATCTAACTTAGCAAATTTATTCTAACATACTTTTATTTCTCTTAAAATGTTTTTGCTGGAGGCCTAGATAAAATTTTTCCTTAAATTCTGTGAGAACCTTCTTTACCATTTTACTAGTCCCTTCATTAATTAATGAGTTGAATAAAATCTTTGAAATATGTTCATATTTGTATTGATATAATAATTATGATTTTAACCTTTGGAAAATTCTACCTTAGCATTGGTTACTTTAGCACTCCTTATTCATTCATTTGTCTAGGCATACAATCATTCATTTTTACAAATACTTCTTATTTGTCTGGTGCTGGGTACTGTAATACCAGACTTGAGTGCTTAGAATACAGCAGTGAACAAAACAAAGGAAGTTTCAGCTTCCATGGAGCCAAGAGGGCTCATATGACCTGGAAGACGATATAAAAAAAGTGAGGACATTCATTTAGAGCTATGGGTCTCAACAGTGACTAAATATCACCTTGGAAACATAATAAGCTTAATAATCATGTTATTTTCGGGGTGTCAACCATGGGTATTCTAATTCTGTAAGTCTTTTATAGGAGCCAGTTATCTTTAATATGCACCTTAGGCAATTCTGATGCACTTGGTCTTGGGAAATGTATTTTGAGAAAAAATCTGCGATTTTCACATATTTTGAACATTTGCATTCCTCTAGTTTGTTCTAATGCAAATGATCAAATCACAACATGAAAGAAAAGGGAAGGGAAGGAAAGGAAAGAAAGGTGGGAGGGAGGGAGGGAGGGAGGGAGGGAAGTCAGTCATGCCAGGGAACCTGAATTCAATGATTTTGCCTTTGTTTTTTTTCTTCCCCCAAATATTTAGAAATGCAACCTTGGGCAAGTTACATTCTGTCTCATCTCTGGGTTTCAGTTATGTCATTCTTAAATGAGCAGTTGGACAAGAGGACAGCTAATGTTTATTCCAATTCTGAATTCTTGAGACAAGGCAAAAAGTTAAACACAGAAATATCATTTCATGATCCAATATTCGTTATGCATAAGTTAATTTATTAATATTAGAGTTCATTAGTGAATAACAGAATTAGTTAATGCAACAGAGATTATGAACTTGTACCAAATTTTGTTTGGTTTTGTTTTATAAGATATGCAATAAATCAGATCTTCTACCAGTTAACATTTTGTTGCTGATCTTTCTTGCAATACTGCCTAATGAAAAACAGCTAATTAATATGCTTCTAATAATTTACTGAACCATATCCTTGGCATTTAAAAACAACACTTACAAATAGCTGGAACCATGAAGCATGGGCATGCCTGTGACTTCCAATCTTCAGAAAAGATTGTGAATTACATATAGCATCTAATGAATTATTTATAATGGTAAGAAATGAGCTGAAACATGCATACCAGCCATGGGGAAGAGTGATATGTGATAGCACTTGAAGCGATGGGCAAAATTATTTTACTCTGAAGTTCTCTGTAAGCAATCTGTGGCTTCTTCAGGCTTTAATCTTTTATCAAAAAAAATTAAGATCACCCTTCTCAATTTCCTCTGGGTCTGTGATGGTCAATACTTTGTGAAAAACAATACCATCTTGCCCAATGTTCTCCACTTATCCTATCCATATTTCTTTATCTCAATATATTTGACATGATTCATTCCTGCAATCGACAGATGGAAAACTAAAACATGTTTGTGTTGGAAATTTAGATGGACTTTTTAAAACATAATTATTATTTTTTACTCCATAAAATGATATACAAAGCAAATCTAAAATATAAAATATTATATCTACTGTAAACTGTTCCATTAGATCAAATGTACACTGAGGACAAAAACTAAGATTCACCTTTGCGTCCTCCCATAATACCTTGCACCTGCTCTTTTCCACAGTGCACATATTATCCAGCAAATTTATTGAACACATTGCGAAGACATACCTGACACTTATCTAAACAATAACAATGCAGCAGCACATAGAGAGAAAAGGTTACTCATTTTATGCAGTTAACATTCTAGGGGGCACAGAGTAAATGTTTGTTGAATAACGGGAGGCATTCTAACAATAGATTTTAGTTGTATCCTGAGAATGAAAGGAAACTCCAAAGGTCCTATTCCTGTCTTCCACAATCCTTTCCCAGTGTCTTCCTTAGGATAGGACTAATTATTTCTTTTTTTTTTTTTTTGCTCATAATGAATGTTTTTTTTTAATTTTTTTAAAAATTAATTTATTTATTTTTGGCTGCGCTGGGTCTTCATTGCTGCACATGGGCTTTCTTTTTAGTTCCGGTGCGTGGGCCTCTCATTGCGGTGGCCTCTCTCGTCACGGAGCACCGGCTCTAGGCACGCAGGCTGTAGAGTGCAGGCTCAGTAGCTGTGGCACACGGGCCCAGCTGCTCTGCAGCATGGGGGATCTTCCTGAACCAGGGCTCGAACCCGTGTCCCCTGCATTGGCAGGCGGATTCTCAACCGCTGAGCCACCAGGGAAACCCATGAATGCTTTTTTTCTTAAGTGCATTTACCCATTCTCATACCTATTTAAAAAAATAAATCTAGGGCTTCCCTGGTGGCGCAGTGGTTGAGGGTCCGCCTGCCGATGCAGGGGACACGGGTTCGTGTCCCGGTCTGGAAAGATCCCACATGCCGCGGAGCGGCTGGGCCCGTGAGCCATGGCCGCTGAGCCTG
>NC_041230.1:33645765-33658816 GCF_002837175.3 Physeter macrocephalus
TATGCTCCGCAACGGGAGAGGCCACAACAGTGAGAGGCCCGCATACCACAAATAAATAAATAAATAAATAAAATAAAATAAATAAATAAATAAATAAATCTAAAACATTCTTCAAATATACATGTGTGCATGTATCTATGTTTAAGTATGTATGTATCCTGCTGCCAGGGACCAGCCCACTATGCCATGAGGTGGGAATATAATTGAAAAATAAGTGAGATATAGCCTCTATCCTCAAAGTAGGGGCATACATTTGGAAGATGTGATCCCAGAAGAGGAAATGGCAGTGTAACAGCCTAGGGGCAAAACCATAAGGAGCATATCCAGGAAATTAGATTTCACTTTGGAAGATTTCAATGTATCAGCCTTCAGGGGTCAGGGGAGATCCTAAAGAGCCTTGTGAACCATAAAAACGCCATGTTAGAGTTCCCTGAGGGCACTGAAGAATTTGTATAAGGGAATGATGAAATTACATTTATGTTTTTGGAGAAATGCTGGTCTGTAAAATTTGACAGTAGGCAATAAGTGGGAAAGACTGGAGACAGAGTGACCAGTTAGAAACCCATTTTAATTGTACAGGTGAGAGATGATGGTGACCTGGACCAAGAAGAGTTCAGTGGAGAGAAATAGGGAGATGGAGCCAGAGATTATTCTTTAATATGGTAAAATATCCATAATATAAAATCTACCATTTTAACCATGTTTAGGTATACAGTTCAGTGGCACTAAGAACATTCAAATTGTTATACAACCATCACCACCATTTATCTCCAGAAATTTTTCATCTTCCCAAACTTAAAACTCTGTATCCATTGAACCATAACTCCCCATTCCTGCCTCCCTCAGCCCCTGGCAACCATCATTCTACTTTCTGTCTGTATGACTATTCTAGGAACCTCATGTAAGAGGAATCATACAGTATTTCTCTCGTGTCTGGTTTATTTCATTCAGCATAATGTCTTCAAGGATGATCCATGTTGTAGCATGTGTCAGAACTTCATAAGCCAGAAAATATTTCCACGTTAAAGTCAACAGGAATTGACTATTGATCCAATATGGAGATTGAAGAAGAAAAGAAAGAAAATAAAATAACCATTGCATGGCTTCAGAATCTAGGAGTGTCAAAAGAGCTAGGAAACAAGGGAGAGAGAAGAGGCTTGTTTCAGAGCTAGAAGAGCTGAATTCAAACATGTTAATTTCATAGGCTGATTATTACTCTACCCTCATCACCTTATGTTATAGATGCACATATACTGTGACATTTATCAGGATTTGCCGGAATAAAATACCTCCTTTGGTTACAGTTTCAGAGGACTTCCTACATCTACCTCATTGAGAAGTAATGTCTTTGTTGGTCAAGAATTATTACTTACACGTTTTTGGTAACTGACATGGACTCCTGATACATAACCTGAATGGGCTAGTCACTGCATTTCATAGCTTGGCCCAGGAGGCTTAGGTGAAGACAAGCATGTGACCAGGACAGAGAAGTGAGATTTTTCTCTGGGACTTTTTTTTTTTTTTCACTATTGCTGAGTGAGAGAAGTTCTCTTGACACATGAGTTCTAGATCTGGCTGTATTCAGTCTTGGTCTGTCAGCTGTCATGTTACATGCTATCAGAAGGCCTGACCACAGTGAAACCTCAGACTGTCAGGCACAGAAGAAAAACAGAGGAAAAAGAAGAATACTAAAAATGACAAGACCTTAATGAAAGAAATTGAAAGCAGACGAAAATGCAAATAAATGGAATGATACTCCATGCTCATGAATTAGAAGAATTAATATTGTTAAAATGTCCATACTACCCAAAGCCATCTAGAGATTCAATGCAATCCCTATCAAAATTCCAATGGCATTTTTCACAGAAATAAAACAAACAATTCTAAAATTTGTACAGAACCATAAAAGACCCCAAATATCCAAAGCAGTTTGAGGAAAGAACAACAAAGCTGGAGGCATCACAGTCCCTGATTTCAAACTATATTACAAAGCTATAGAAATTAAAACAGTGTGGTATTCACATTAAAAACAAACGCATCGATCAATGGAACAGACTAGAGAGACCAGATACAGACGCACACATATATGGCCAAGTAATTTACAACAAAGGAGCTAAGAATATACAATGGGGAGAGGATAGTCTCGTCAATAAATGGCACTGGGAAAATTGGACGGTCATATGAAAAAGAATGAAACTGAGCCACTATATTATGCCATACACAAAAATTAACTCATAATGAATTAAAGACCTGAATGTAAGACCTGAGAACATAAAACTCCTAGAAGAAAACATAGGCAGTAAGCTCCTTGACATACGCCTTTGTGATAATATTTTTTTATCTGACACCAAAAGCAAAAGTCACAACAAAAAATAAGTGGGTGGAACTGCATCAAACTAAAAAGCTTCTGCACTGCAAGGAAAACCATCAACAAAATAAAAAAGTCAACCTACTGACTGGGAGAAAAATTTTCAAAAAATATATCTGATAAGAATCTAATATCCTAAGTATATAAGGAATACATACAACTCAAAAGCAGAGCAAAACAAAACAAAATCCCATTTTAAAAATGGGCAGAAAATCTGAATAGTCATTTTTCCAAAGAAGACATACAGATGACCAACAGGCACAAGAAAAGATGCTCCATAACATTAACCATCAGGGAAATGCAAATCAAAACCACAATGAGATAATCACCTCACAACTGTTGTAATAGCTATTAGCAAAAAGACCAGAAATAACAAGTGTTGGAGAGGATGTGGAGAAAAGTGATCCTCTGTGCACTGCTGGTGGGACTGTAAATTGATACAGTCACAAGGGAAGGTGGTATGAAAATTCCTTGAAGTATTATAAATAGAACTATCATATGTTCTATAAATAGAGCAACATATGTTCTATCATATGTTGATATCAAATCATATCAAACTGTTTTCTTTTGTTTTAGTTTAAATAAATGATCCAGCAATTCCACTTCTGGGCACCTATTCAAAGAAAATGAAAACATAACTAAAAAAGATATATGTACCCTCAGGTTCATTGCAGAATTACTTACAATTGCCAAGATATGGAAGCAACCTAAGTGTCCATCAAAGGATGAACGGATAAACAAATTGTACTCTGTGTGTGTGTGTGTGTGTGTGTGTGCGTGTATCATATGCAATGGAATATTATTCCATCATAAAAAGAATAAACTCTTGCCATTTGCAACAACATGGATGGATGTAGGGGGCTTAATGCTAGGTGAAATAAGTCAGACGAAGATAAATACCATATGATCTCTCTTACATGTGAAATATAAACAGATAGATAGATAGATTAAAAAAAAATTAAGGTCACAGATACAGAGAACAGATTGGTAGTTGCCAGAGGTTGGGGGCTGAGAATGAGGGAACAGGTGAACTGTTTTCTTTTGCTTTAAATAAATTGAATTAAAAAAAAAAAAAAAAAAAGCAAAGGGAAGGGATTCCCTGGTGGCGCAGTGGTTAAGAATCCACCTGCCAATGCAGGGGACACGGGTTCGAGCCCTGGTCAGGGAAGATCCCACATGCTGCAGAGCAACGAAGCCCATGTGCCACAACTACTGAGACTGTGCTCTAGAGCCCGTGAGCCAAAACCACTGAGCTTGCGTGCCACAACTACTGAACCCTGCGTGCCTAGAGTCTGTGCTCCGCAACAAGAGAAGCCACCGCAATGAGAAGCCTGCGCACCACAATAAAGAGTAGCCCCCCCTCGCCGCAACTAGAGAAAGCCCGCACACAGCAATGAAGACCCGACGCAGCCAAAAATAAATAAATAAAATAAACAAATTTAAAAAAAAAAAAAAGCAAAGGGAAAAAGAGACAACTGGTATTGCATGACATGTGACTCCCTGACTCCAGGCTTCCCCGAGGTAACTACTTTCCAACACTTATGGTGATTAGTTGTTGTTGTTTAAAGTCAATAACTGACTTTTTTTTTCACATCAACTGTTGGAAGGTAAATTACTGTAGCTTTCATCCAATAGTGATCAAATCAACTTGGCCTCCCACTCTTTGTGGTTTGTGCAAGGTCCATGGCAACCCAGTCACTCTAATCTCTACTATTTTCCCAGATGCTTGCTCACCCTGAATCTTATTAATAAAGAACTACTTGAAATTATCCAAAATCCCAATACTCTATCATACCTCTGAAGTCTTTCTTTTTGCATTTGCTCTCCAGAAGGCACTTCACTTTTTTGCTTAAACACCTACTTTTTATTAAAGTCATAGCTCAAGTATCACCTTCCCCAGGAATTGCTTTCTTCTTCAAGGTGAGTTAAGTACTAGCCCTTTGACCTCCCATAGATCCCTGACCTCAGCTTGTTATACTCTAATGTAGATTGATAAGTTTTTGTTTGGTTTATTCTATTCCTAATTTGATTCTCTGAGAGCTTCCATTCACCTCTTAAGAGTCAGCTTCATAATGATCACATTTGTGACATATCTTTTGCCTGACTTTTATGTCTTTTTTTTTTTTTTTTTTTTTTTCCCGGTATGCAGGCCTCTCACTGCTGTGGCCTCTCCCATTGCAGAGCGCAGGCTCCGGACGCGCAGGCCCAGTGGCCATGGCTCACGGGCCCAGCCGCTCCGCAGCACGTGGGATCCTCCCGGACCGGGGCACGAACCCGTGTCCCCTGCGACAGCAGGCGGATTCTCAACCACTGCGCCACCAGGGAAGCCCTTGGCTGACTTTTAGAGAAGTTGATCTCACTCAACCTGGTGTGGCTTAAGCTAGATTATCACATCTTTCTCTATTATATATTCAAAAATGCGCTTTATTTGTTTCTATATCCCCATGACCTAGCACAGGATCTGGTGCACAGTAGATACTTAAGGAATGCTGTCTAGACTGAATTTTATGGTCAACATGCCATATGCATATGCAAGTAACTGATTAGGTTTATTCCCACCCCCCACCACCCCCCACCACATGTTTTTGAAATCTGCCTATATTCACCATTCCACTTGGAAAAATGGTTCCTTAAACATGTAATAAAATCCCTTAGTCTCTCCTTCCAAGGTTTGCTTGCTATGACAGTGCAGAACTCAAACTCTCTATGACAACACTTCACGGCCATGATTCCACCTAGAATTTCTGCCTTCCTAAGAATGCCAACCAGGAGGGCCTGGCTTCTCTGTGACCCTGTGAATGGTAGAAGCAATCAGCATCTGGCAGTGCCTTGTGTCTGTGAGGGAAAGTTTTCTTTGTCCCTAGAGACTCAATGGCTGAACAGAGAACTGTAATCACAAAAGTCCTCCTACAAATATTTGAGCATAAAATACCCACTATATCAGGACTTTTTTTTTCCAGATAAATTGGACAGATTACACACAGCGGTGTTGGTGGCTCCAAAAAAATTGTAAGAGGGTATTCTGCAGCCAAACTGGTACCCTTAAGATGGCTTCTCCTGTTTTTTTTAAGTTCTCTCTGGGGTAGATTAGACCAATGAATAAATAACCTAATCAATAAATGTGTGTTTATGACAATGTGAAGACAAGTCCTGGGAGGATTCAGGTATGCCATACTACTGAGACAGGAAGTAAGAAGTGCTCATGTGGTGTCATAGATCCTAGGGTCTACATCCTTTCTCAGTAGCAAATCTCAGGGTAATTTCTGTATCCATATAAATTGATCCCTCAGTTGTGTTTTTCAATAAAGAATTCAAGGTGCAGAAGAGTGTGCCTAGTATACTACCATTTGTTAAAAAAAAAAGGAAGGAAAAGTATGTTTGCTAGTAGGTATTTAATTTTCTCTGAAGCATGCTCAAGAAATCGGTAAAGGGGACTGCCTCCAGGTATAGGGAAACTGGTTATCTGGAGTAGAGAGGTAGGAGGCAATTTTTTTCCTATATGACATTTGTGCTTTGTGGATTTTGATCCACGACAGTGTGTTACCCATTCAAAAATAAAATAGCAATGTATCTGGCTAAAAGACTGACGTCTGACTCAAGTCATTTGCGAATGTGCTAGTTATCAAAGTAGCCAGAACATCTACATCTCCCCTGGGGCCTATCATACCTCCTTTCTCTTCCTTTTAGATGTCACCTGTGAATTCTCTTGTACTGATTAATACTAGATGGGCTCATATGATGCCTGCTGCATTAGGGGTTTGTTTCTGTCATAAAGCTTTCCCCATACTAATATGGGCATAATCAAAACACCAGCACCAGAACTTTCCAGAGGCCAATTAGGCAAAGATTTCCTTCCAAAAATTTGAGCCCTACTGACAAAACAAAAAAATGAGAAAACCTACAACAGATTTCATGAGGCATCAAATATACATTGAGTGCCTACTGGGCATGACTGAGTAATTTACATTTACAGTGGGAGTTATGTTATACTTACCTTGAAAACAGATCAATAACAGATAGAAGGAAGAGAATGAGCATTTGTTAAACCACTACTAGATGTGAGACTTTGAGACAGGTGCTTTCATATATTAATTCATTTAATCCCCTCAAACCCATGTGAGAGAGATATTTTTATTGTTTTATAATGGAGAAAACAGATAGGAGATATTAAATAACTCATCCATGCATGCAGTCCCTCTGACTCCAAGGCTCTTTCTACCAAACACCTGTAGAACTATAAAAATGGTGTAAAAATAGTAAAAATTGGAAAGGGCATTTCTTTGTTTCTGCCTTGTTGGATTAATCCTATGCAACAAAATGTCACCACCAAATGCAAAATATATTTTATAAAATGCCTTAATCTGTTTACTCATCACTTAAGGGTACATTCGAGAGACTGGTAACTTGATCTTTATTTTCCTACTAACAGATGTTGCTACTCAGAAACATGTAATTGAGCACTTCGGGGCAATTATTTTAAAGTATAATGCTCACCTTTCCAATAACTTTCCATGTGGTTCCCTGAAATTAAGACACATTTCATATTGACTCATCAAAGGGCCCCATGCCCCCTCCTTTGAGACAATCCTACCTCAAAAAGTACAGTTTTAAATTGCCAACCCAGTACAAAGAGAAAGAATGTCAGGCCTCCTACATATTCAGAACCGTGTGTCACCAGATCTGGAGCAGCTTTCTGAGGCTTTCTAAGCATCTCTCCCTTGTTTCCTTTCCTTGCATCCAGGTGATTATTGCATTCATAAAGCATTTTTCTCCTTTTCAGAAATTCCGGAATCCTAAAGTATACCTGTATCAGGCAAGATTTTAAAGGCCAATTTAAATAGTCAGTGCAATTACTTGATTTCTCCAAATGTGCTATGCTCTAACACACCTTTCTACCTGTCTACCTGCAATTTCCTCTACCAAGCATGCTGCTGCCGACCCCACCCACCCCATCATCTCCTGCTAATCTTCATTTATTCTTCAAGACCCATTTCATCACTGCCTTTTCTCAGCAACATTCCTGATGCCACCCTAACTCTCCAGGCACAGTTATGTATCTCCCCATGTGACCATGTTGAACATTATGAAAAACTCTCTTATAAAAGTGATTTCCTGCATTTGTTTACCATCGCTCCACCTCTAGACTAATGCTACTCATAGACTGCTGTACATACTCACACAGGGCAAAAGCTATGCTGTTAAAAAAAACAGGCTGTGCCTAGGACAGTGTCTCATTCAATGGTAGAATACATTTTTGGTGGATGAATGAAAATGTATTATGTGTTTTTTATTAGAGCAACAGAAATTAACTGAGCCACTACTGTGTACAGACCACTATGCTGGGTGTAGTATGGGATCCAGACATACACAGTCTCTGCCCAGAAGAAGGTACAGACCTACCGCACCACTTATACACTCTAAGACGTATGGCAAATTCATTAACTCCATTATACAGCAGTTCCTTATTAGGAAAGTGAGGAAAATAACAGTATTCTAACTTCATAAGGTTGTCCTGTGTGTTTAATGATAAATGTGTACTAGATATTAACTAATGGAGCTGGAACACAGTAAGCATTAAGGAACCTACCAACCATTTGGGAACATAAGACAAGAACAAAGAGTTCAGAAAACAATTATTCTCCTTTGGATCATCTACATTCTCCAATTCATAGGTCAAAGTTCTCCTGGTGGTGGCGGTGGGAAAGAAATTAAAGGAGGGGACACGGGTGGGGGGCTGATCCACCAAACCCTCTCTGCTACTATGCTGACCCATTGTCCTGATGTTCACAACTGCTCCTCATACTCTTTTTAGATGGATGATCATGTTGCGTCTCTTTGCTCTTGAACGATCCTAGATCTCTAGGTAAAAGTTACTACTATTTATTGTTCATATAGCTTAAGTCCTCAATGTAGCTCAGAAAGACAATTTAGGAAACTATACCCAAAGTCCTAGCTGGACATCATCTTTTCTTTCAATTTCCCTGGGAAAGAAATGGCAACTGCGTAATTGCAGCCCAAATCCACCCTGACTGGGTATCTTAAGAGTTCAACTGGATATTCAGGGAATCCATCCTAATCTTTTCTTATATACAAATCCAAGATTACCTTGTTTCTTTAAAAAACAATTTTAGAAATAGCCAGCATTTTCACCGTACACACCTGCCCTAAATCAGTTACACTACCACACATTAACTCTGTTCCAAAGAGATCCATCTTTTAAAAGGGCACATTATATGCAACTTGAAAACAACATACTTAATATTCCCTACCATAAAAATGTGCTTCAAAAGTAATATGATGTTTACCCTATACTGGATCTCTTGCCTCACACTGTTGCATTCCAAAGCCCAGCAGCTCAGGGGTAACTGGAGGCTCAAAAGTTCTATGTTCTTACAGTAAAGAAACTGAATAGTGAAACACAAAACACACAAAGATTATAAAGCTATGGATGTGACTTTTCACTTCCTCAATTAAAAAATATTTTACTAAATCTACACAGCATTTGTTAATTTTATCATTTATTATTATTCTTTTAGCAAACTTCACTTTATTTACTGATTGACTGATTGATTGATGTGGACTATTTTTCAAAGTCTTTACTGAATTTGTTACAATATTGCTTCTCTTTTATGTTTTGGTTTTTCTGCCGTGAGGCATGTGGGATCTCAGCTCCCCGACCAGGGATTGAACCCACACCCACTGCATTGGAAGGCAAAGTCTTAACCACTGGACCGCCAGGGAAGTCCCCAGCAAACTTCACTTTAGATGTGGGATCTTATATAAACATATAGACAGCATGACAATCAAAAAGAAAGTATAAATGCAATATTATTTTTTAAAATTTAATATACCATGTTTTTAAGTTGATGCCACTTCCTAAAAAAATTGACCAATTATCACAAGAACGTGCCCAGTTTGGTGAAAGGAATTCAATGTGGCCTGATTAATTCTAGTTTCCTTTTCCACTGGGGAGATATATTTTACTTATACAGACACTGTAAGTATAACTGCCAAAGTGGTGATAAGAGTTTAGATGAATACCAGCTCTAGTAAACAGTATAACTCAAACTTTCCAGCAGCACAAAACTAACTGTCAGCTCAGGTAGGTGTATTAGCATTAAATTTTGGATCCTTTTTGGACATACATTTTCAGCTTTATAATGTATGAGTAATCAGTTGAAATAAAAAAATGGAGAAAAGTTTCTAAGCTATTTAGAGTCATGGACTGTAGCCTGCATTTCATAATCTTTATAACTTCTTTTAGTTCACAGGACAGTATGTTATGCTTCAACCATTCAGAGTGAAAATGTGTCAATACTTTTAATATGGTCTTCATGTTCTTCTAAAATAAATGTGCAATTCCTATGAAAAGCTCACTCAAAGTGAAGATAGTACATGCAATAAGATAGAATGAGGAAGCCTAAAGGAGTTGGATATTCTTACTTTATTAGTTTATTAATTATCCTAGGATAAGATTATTCAAGCTTGTTCAAACACTAATTTAATTCACATTTAATTTGACTTAGCTTGGCCAGAAAATATGTATATTTTATATAATAATCAAGTAAAATTTTTCTGTCAAAATTGACCATTAACAAATTTGTTTTTGAAGATGTATCTGTTAGATGATTTTTTTAATAAAAAAAGACAATTGTAAAAATAAGCATAAATTTCTATCAAAGATACACCAGAGGAGCCAACTATTTTGGGTTATACCTGCTATTTAATGCCATATTATAAATATTAAAGTTGAAATATGTTAAAATAAAAAACTAAAAACAGCAACAATATATCTTTTATAATGTGTTTGACTAAATTCATTAAGTACTCCAAATACATTTTACACTTTGATATAGTATTTATACTTCTAGGAATCTATTTTAAGAAATGAACATTAAAAACAGAGCTTCCCTGGTGGCGCAGTGGTTGAGAGTCCGCCTGCCGACGCAGGGGAACCGGGTTCGTGCCCCGGCCTGGGAGGATCCCACATGCCGCGGAGCGGCTGGGCCCGTAAGCCATGCCCACTGAGCCTGCGTGTCCGGAGCCTGTGCTCCACAACGGGAGAGGCCACAACAGTGAGAAGCCTGCGTACCACAAAAAAAAACAAAAAAACAAAAAAACAAAAAAAAAGACAGCATTTTAAGTAATAAAAATTTCTGTAATAAATATCTAAATATATATGCATGTTGAAGTAAACCATTAACTATCAGTGCAAAATTCTATGTAGCTGTTGACAATAGCAGTGGTATAATTATCTAACATTATGAAAAAATATTATATTAGACTGACCATATATTTGATTTACTCAAGGCAGTCCCAGTATAGACTTTTGCAGGTAGGTTAAAAATTGCTAATTACTTTAGGTTCTTCCTTTCATTTTTACAGGTCAATTACATGTTTATTGTACTTGTTATATATATATAATTTAAAGAGGAAAAATACTCAAGAATATGTGCAATTATACAAGGCACAAACAAATAACAACAAGTTTATGAATAGGTTCAGAAAAAATATAAGTGGCTTTATTTTGTTAAATACAGTGGTTGTTAAAAATATTAACAGTGGTTGTTTACTATTTTGGGGGCTACAGGTAATTTTACTTGATTTCATATTACACTGTTGGTCAAATGTTTTCCACAGTGAGCATGAATTACAATGAAAATGGCATAAAATAAGTAAGTTTAATTTAAATTATATATATATTTATTAACCTGTTTTAGATAACTTGTATTGAAAAGGGTTTATATTAACTTAGGATATTAAAAAACATAACTGGAGTCATGGTTCAAGATGGCGGAGTAGAAGGACATGAGCTCACTCCCCCTCGTGAGAGCAATGGAATCACAACTGCTGAACGATCATCAACAAGAAGACACTGGAACGCACCAAAAAAGATACCCCACATCCAAAGACAAAGGAGAAGCCACAATGAGACAGTAGCAAGGGCACAATCAAAATAAAATAAAATCCCATAACTGCTGGGTGGGTGACTCACAAATTGGAAAACACTTATACCAAAGAAGTCCACCCACTGGAGTGAAGGTTCTGAGCCCCACGTCAGGCTTCCCAACCTGAAGGTCCGGCAACGGGAGGAGGAATTCCAAGAGAATCAGACTTTGAAGGCTAGCGGGATTTGATTTCAGGACTTCAACAGGACTGGGGGAAACAGACACTGCACTCTTGGAGGACACACACAAAGTAGTGTGCGCATCGGGACCCAGGGGAAGGAGCAGTGACGCCATACAAGACTGAACCAGACCTACTTGCTAGTGTTGGAGGGTCTCCTACAGAAGCGGGGGGTGGCTCTGTCTCACCATGAGGACAAGGACACTGGCAGCAGAAGTTCTGGGAAGTGCTCCTTGGCATGAGCCCTCCCAGAGTCCACCATAAGCCCCACCAAAGAGCTGGGTAGGCTCCAGTGTTGGGTCTCCTCAGGCCAAACAACCAATAGGGAGGGAACCCAGCCGCACCCATCAGCAGACAAGCAGATTAAAGTTTTACTGAGCTCTGCCCACCAGAGCAACACCCAGCTCTACTCACCACCAGTCCCTCCTATCAGGAAAATTGCACAAGCCTCTTAGATAGCCTCACCCACCAGAGGGCAGACAGCAGAAGCAAGAAGAACTAAAATCCTGCAGCCTGTGGAAGGAAAACCACATTCACAGAAAGACAGACATAATGAAAAGGCAGAGGGCTATGTACCAGATGAAGGAACAAGATAAAACCGCAGAAAAACAACTAAATTAAGTGGAGATAGGCAACCTTCCAGAAAAAGAATTCAGAATAATGATATTGAAGATGATCCAGGATGTCAGAAAAAGAATGGAGGCACTGATCGAGAAGATGAAAGAAATGTTTAGCAAAGACCTAGAAGAATTAAAGAACAAACAACTAGAAGAATTAAAGAATATACAGAGATGAACAATACAATAACTGAAATGAAAAATACACTAGAAAGAGTCAACAGCAGAATAACTGAGGCAAAAGAACGGATAAGTGACCTGGAAAACAGAACAGTGGAATTCACTGCCTCAGAACAGGATAAAGAAAAAAGAATGAGAAGAAATGAAGACAGCCTAAGAGACCTCTGGGATAACATTAAACGCAACAACATTCACATTATTGGGATCCCAGAAGGAGAAGAGAGAAAGGACCCGAGAAAATATTTGAAGAGATAATAGTCAAAAACTTCCCTAACATGGGAAAGAAAATAGCCACCCAAGTCCAGGAAGCACAGAGTGTCCCAGGCAGGATAAACCCAAGGAGAAACACGCCGAGATACATAGTAATCAAACTGACAAAAATTAAAGACAAAGAAAAATTATTGAAAGCAACAAGGGAAAAATGACAAATAACATACAAGGAACTCCCATAAGGTTAACAGCTGATTTCTCAGCAGAAACTCTACAAGCCAGAAAGGAGTGGTGTGATATACTTACAGTAATGAAAGGGAAGAACCTACAACCAAGATTATTCTACCCAACAAGGATCTCATTCATTCGATGGAGAAATCAAAAGCTTTACAGACAAGCAAAAGCGAGGAGAATTCAGCACCACCAAACCAGCTCTACAACAAATGCTAAAGGAACTTCTTTAAGTGGGAAACACAAGAGAAGAAAAGGACCTACAAAAACAAACCCATAACAATTAAGAAAATGGTAATAGGAACATACATATCGATAA
>NC_041230.1:33658841-33659519 GCF_002837175.3 Physeter macrocephalus
GAGACCCACTCCAGGCCTAGGGACCCCTACAGACTGAAAGTGAGGGGATGGAAAAAGATATTCCATGCAAATGGAAATCAAAAGAAAGCTGGAGTAGCAATACTCACATCAGATAAAATAGACTTTAAAATAAAGACTGTTATGAGAGACAAGGAAAGGTACTACATAATGATCAAGGGATCAATCCAAGAAGAAGATGTAACAATTATAAATATATATGCACCCATAGTAGGAGTACCTCAATACATAAGGCAACTGCTAACAGCTATAAAAGAGGAAATCGACAGTAACACAATAATAGTGGGGGACTTTAACACCTCACTTACACCAATGGACAGATCATCCAAACAGAAAATTAATAAGGAAACACAGCTTAAAATGACACAATAGACCAAATAGATTTAACTGATATTTATAGGATATTCAATCCAAAAACACCAGATTACACTTTCTTCTCAAATGCACACGGAACATTCTCCAGGATAGATGACATCTTGGGTCATACATCAAGCCTCAATAAATTTAAGAAAATTGAAATCATATCAAGCATCTTTTCTGACCACAACACTATGAGATTAGAAATGAATTATAGGGAAAAAATGTAAAAAACACAAACACATGGAGGCTAAACAATACGTTAGTAAATAACGAAGTGATCACTGAAGAAATCAAAGAGGA
>NC_041230.1:33659758-33660361 GCF_002837175.3 Physeter macrocephalus
ACCTAAAGGAAGTAGAGAAAGAAGAACAAACAAAACCCAAAGTTAGTAGAAGGAAAGAAATCATAAAGATTAGAGCAGAAATAAATGAAATAGAAAAAAAGAAAACAATAGCAAAGATGAATAAAAGTAAAAGCTGGTTCTTTGAGATGATAAACAAAATCGATAAACCATTAGCCAGACTCATCAAGAAAAAGAGGGAGAGGACTCAAATCAATAAAATTAGAAATGAAAAAGGAGAAGTTACAACAGACACTGCAGAAACACAAAGCATCCTAAGAGACTACTGCAAGCAACTCTATGCCAATAAATGCACAACCTGGAAGAAATGGACAAATTCTTAGAAATGTATAACCTTCCAAGACTGAACCAGAAAGAAATAGAAAATATGAACACACCAATCACAAGTAATGAAATCGAAACTGTGATTAAAAATCTTCCAACAGGGCTTCCCTGGTGGCGCAGTGGTTGCGCGTCCGCCTGCCGATGCAGGGGAACCGGGTTCGCGCCCCGGGTCTGGGAGGATCCCACATGCCGCGGAGCGGCTGGGCCCGTGAGCCATGGCCGCTGAGCCTGCGCGTCCGGAGCCTGTGCTCCGCAACGGGA
>NC_041230.1:33660548-33661322 GCF_002837175.3 Physeter macrocephalus
AAAGTCCAGGACCAGATGGCTTCACAGGTGAATTCTATCAAACACTTAGAGAAGAGCTAACACCCATCCTTCTCAAACTCTTCCAAAAAATTGCAGAGGGAGGAACACTCCCAAACTCATTCTATGAGGCCACAATCACCCTGATACCAAAACCAAAGATATGACAAAGAAAGAAAATTACAGACTAATATCACTGATAAATATAGATGAAAAAATCCTCAACAAAAGACCAGCAAACAGAATCCAACAACACATTTAAAGGATCATACACCATGATCAAGTGGGATTTATCCCAGGGACGCAAGGATTCTTCAATATAGGCAAAACAATCAATGTGATACACCATATTCACAAATTGAAGAATAAAAACCATATGATCATCTCAATAGATGCAGAAATAGCTTTCAACAAAATTCAACAACCATTTATGATAAAAACTATCCAGAAAGTGGGCATAGAGGGAACCTACCTCAACATAATAAACGCAATATACAACAAACCCACAGCCAACATAGTTCTCAATGGTGAAAAACTGAAAGCATTTCCTCTAAGATCAGGAACAGGACAAGGATGTCCAGCCTTGCCACTATTTTTCAACATAGTTTTGGAAGTCCTAACCATGGCAATCAGAGAAGAAAAAGAAATAAAAGGAATCCAAATTGGAAAAGAAGAAGTAAATCTGTCACTCTTTCCAGATTACATGATACTATACCTAATCTTTTTTTTTTTTTTTTTTTTGCGGTACACAGGCCTCTCACTGTTGTGGCCTCTCCC
>NC_041230.1:33661514-33662678 GCF_002837175.3 Physeter macrocephalus
CATTCCTATATACTAATGATGAAAAATCTGAAAGAGAAATTAAGGAAACACCCCCATTTACCATTGCAACAAAAAGAATAAAATACCTAGGAATAAACCTACCTAGGGAGACAAAAAAACCTGTATGCAGAAAAAGAGAAGACACTGCTGAAAGAAATTAAAGATGATACAAACAGATGGAGAGATACACCATGTCCCTGGATAGGAAGAATCAATACTGTGAAAATGACTATACTACCCAAAGCAATCTACAGATTCAATGCAATTCCAATCAAACTACCAATGCCATTTTTTTTACAGAACTAGAACAAAAAATCTTAAAATTTGTATGGAGACACAAAAGACTCTGAATAGCCAAGCAGTCTTGAGGGAATAAAAGGGGGCTGGAGTAATCAGACTCCCTGACTTCAGAAAGGAAAAAAGCTACAGTAATCAAGACAATATGGTACTGGCACAAAAACAGAAATATAGATCAATGGAACGAAAAGACAACCCTCAGAATGGGAGAAAATATTTGCAAACGAATCAACGTACAAAGGATTAATCTCCAAAATATATAAACTATATAAAATATATAAAATATATAAGCTCATGCAGCTCAGTATCAAAAAAACAAACAACCCAATCAAAAAATGGGCAGAAGACCTAAATAGACATTTCTCCAAAGAAGACATACAGATGGCCAAGAAGCACATGAAAAGCTGCTCAACATCACTAATTATTACAGAAATGCAAATCAAAATTACAATGAGGTATCACCTCACACCAGTTAGAATGGGCATCATCAGAAAATCTACAAACAACAAATGCTGGAGAGGGTTTGGAGAAAAGGAAACCCTCTTGCACTACTGGTGCGAATGTAAATTAATACAGCCACTATGGAGAAGAGTATGGAGGTTCCTTAAAAAGCTAAAAATAGGGGCTTCCCTGGTGGCACAGTGGTTGAGAATCTGCCTGCTAATGCAGGGGACACGGGTTCAAGCCCTGGTCTGGGAGGACCCCACATGCCGCAGAGCAACTAGGCCCATGAGCCACAACTACTGAGCCTGTGCGTCTGGAGCTTGTGCTCTGCAACAAGAGAGGCCGCGATAGTGAGAGGCCCGCGCACCGCGATGAAGAGTGGCCCCTGCTTGCCACAACTAGAGAAAGCCCTCGCACAGAAAC
>NC_041230.1:33662736-33663217 GCF_002837175.3 Physeter macrocephalus
TTAATTAATAAACTCCTACCCCCAACATCTAAAAAAAAAAAAAAAAAAACACTAAAAATAGAATAACCATATGACCCAGCAATCCCACAACTGGGCACATACCCAGAGAAAACCATAATGCAAAAAGACACATGCACTCTAATGTTCACTGCAGCACTATTTACAATAGCAAGGTCATGGAAGCAACCTAAATGCCCATCAACAGACGAATGGATAAAGAAGATGTGGTACATATATACAATGGAATATTACTCAGCCATAAAAAGGAACAAAATTGGGTTATTTGTAGAGACATGGATGGATCTAGAGACTGTCATACAGAGTGAAGTAAAATCAGAAAGAGAAAAACAAATATCATATACTAACACATATATGTGGAACCTAGAAATATGGTACAGATGAACCGGTTTGCAGGGCAGAAATAGAGACACAGATGTAGAGAACAAATGTATGGACACCAAGGGGGGAAAGTGGTATGGGG
>NC_041230.1:33663358-33690624 GCF_002837175.3 Physeter macrocephalus
GGGGGGGGGGGGGGGGGGGGGGGGGCTGAATTGGGAGATTGGGATTGACATGTAAACACTAATATGTATGAAATGTATAACTAATAAGAACCTGCTGTATAAAAAAATAAAATAAAATTCAAAAAGAAAACATAACTTCTATAGTGTATTTTTCCGAGTTTCTTTCATTTTTTTATACTTTTTAAAAAATAAATTTATTTATTTTTGGCTGCATTTGGTGTTCATTGCTGCACATGGGCTTTCTCTACTTGTGGCGAGCAGGGGTTACTCTTCGTTGCAGGCTTCTTATTGCGGTGCTTTCTCTTGTTGCGGAGCATGGGTTCTAGGTGCATGGGCTTCAGTAGTTGTGCCTCGTGGGCTCTAGAGTACAGACTCAGCAGTTGTGGCGCACAGTCCCAGCTGCTCTGTGGCATGTGGGATCCTCCTGGCCCAGGGCTAAACCCGTGTCCCCTGCACGAGCAGGCGGATTCTTATCCACTGTGCCACCAGGGAAGCCCTTCTTTCATTTTTTAAGAGTTTTTATTTTTAGAGCAGTTTTAGGTTCATAGCAAAACTGAGGGGAAGGTACAGAGATTTCTCATCTACCTGATGCCACCACACATGCATAACCTCCCCTATTATCAACATCTCCCACCAGAGCGGTTCATTTGTTACAAAGATGAACCTACACTGACACATCATTATCACCCAAAGACCATAGTTCACATAGCTCACATATTCTATGGGTTTGGATAAATTTATAATGTATGTACATATCCACCAATACAGAATCATTCATGGTAGTATCACTGCCCCCCAAATTCTCTGTGCTCTACATATTCATCCCTTCTTCTCCCCCAACCCCTGCCAACTATTGATCTTTTTATTAATCTCCACACTTTTGCCTTTTCCAAAATGTCTTACAGTTGGAATCACAGTATGTAGCCTTTTCAGACTGGCTTCTTTCTCTGAGTAATACACACTTAACTGTTTTCCATGTCTTTTCATGGCTTGATAGCTCTTTTTAGTGCTGAATAATATTCCATTTTCTGGATGTACTAGTTTATCTATCCACTCACCTACTGAAGGACATTTTCGTTGCTTCCAAGTTTTGGCAATTATGAATAAAGGTGCTATAAACATTCATGTGCAGGTTTTATATGGACATGAGTTTTCCACTCCTTTAGGTAATGTGATGGTTAATCGCATGTGTCAAGTTGAGTGAGCCACAGCGTGCTGAGAACAAACATTTCTTTTCTATGTCTGTGTGGGTTTCTGCATGAGATTAGTAACTGAATAGTGGACTCAGCAAAGTAGATTGTGTGTTCCAATGTGGCTGGGCATCTTCCAATCCACTGAGGGTCTGAATACAACAAAAGATGGAGGAAGGAGGAATCTGCCCCTTATTTTCTTGCCTGAGTTGTGACATCTTATCTTCTCTTTCCCTGGGTCTGAGATTCACAACATCAGCTCCCCTGGTTCTTAGCCCTCTGGACTTGGACTGAATTACAACACTGGCTTTCTTGGGACTCGTGTGTCTATCTGTGTACCCTATTCATTCTGCTTCTCTGGAAAACACTTACTAATTCGGGTAAATACCACAGCCCATCACTGCTGGATCAAAAGGTAAGAGTATTTTAGTTTTGTAAGAAATTGCCCAGGTGTCTTCCAGACTGACTGTACCATTTTGCATTCCCATCAGCAATTCCTGCTGCTCCACATCCTCACCAGAATCTGATGTAGTAAGTGTTCTGGATTTTTGCCATTCTAATAGGTGTACAGTAGATTCTTTCCTTTCTCTCATTTTTCTTTTTTCTTTTTTTTCAAAGAAAAACAGTACTATGATTAAACATTAAAACATGTAAAAATGACCATTTGTTTGCTATTTTGGCCATGAATTCAGTCCACATTTGTTGTATTTCCACAACAAACCACCCTATTTACATGCCAAACACCAACGCACATGATGGAACTTAAGAAATAAATGATTAAGCACATTTTTTAATATTGTTTCCTCCTTTTTTTTTTCTTTTTTTTTTGCCGTACGTGGGCCTCTCACTGCTGTGGCCTCTCCCGTTGCGGAGCACAGGCTCCGGACGCGCAGGCTCAGCGGCCATGGCTCACGGGCCCAGCCGCTCCGCGGCACGTGGGATCTTCCCGGACCGGGGCACGAACCCGTGTCTCCTGCATCGGCAGGCGGACTCTCAACCATTGCACCACCAGGGAAGCCCAACATTTTTCTATTTTTAAACATAATTTTCTAAAAGTTACAAGATATGGACTGCTAAAAGTAGATTTCATCTGTAACTTCCATTGTGTGGAAAACAATAAAATATCTATCCATTCATTCATTAAATAAACATCAGTGAGCATCATTTATGTTTTATGAGGGCTGGAAGGCATTAGGATACTGGATTAAACATCCCAGACATGTCTCTGCAGTCACAGAAAATTTTATTTAGGGAAGAGATACAGAAAATAAATGTATAAAACAAGTGAATCAAGTATTTAATTTCAGAGAGGTGAAAGTGATATGCAGATAATAAAACAGAGTAGTACATGTACCTGGAATGGAGGGAGGGTTAAGGTGTCTCTGGAAAGGTCTCTCTGAGGACATATTTATTCTGATACTAACTATGAACGTTTCTTAGTAAGAGCTTCCTATGCAGAGTGTAGAAGTGCAAGCACAATGGGATTGAAAGGACCTCTGCTCTCTTGAGACCAGCACAAATGCCAGATAGCATCAAAAAGCTTTAGTTTCTAATTAAAATAATGAGATTTGGAGTCATGGAGTCAAAATGCATCCCAAAACTTTACTTTCGAAATCTCTAAACACAAGAAGCAACAGTCTTTCACTATCAAAATCAATCCAGCAATATAAGGAGATGCTTATAAATGCTCCCAGGTCAACATACACACAACGAGAAACAGGTTTTAATGCTGGATGATGTCATAGGTGAAAATATCAAGCCATTTATTCACCTATGTATTGAATACATTTACTGGATGCCTACAATGTGAAAGGCACTTTTCTAGGCAGTGAGGCTGTAGGACTGGAAAGCTAAAAATTTAAATAGATAAAAGTTTCTTATCCCCATGAAACTCAAAATCTGTTATGGTGGGGCAAATATTAAATAACAGCGACAACAGAGTGAACTAAAGTACTTTGTATGGTAGTGATAAAAAAATAAAGCAGAAAAGGGGGATGAAAAGGGTGTAGGTTTTTAAATTTTAAATAGGAAAGACATTCTGAGAAGTTGTTATTTCCATAAGAGTCTGAATTAGGTGATATATGTGTAGGTATTCTAGAAAAGGGGGACTGAAATCAAAAGGCCTTGAGGAAGAAGCAGGCCTGGTGTTAATGAACATACACATACATGACATACCTACATAAACACATGCATACAGACATACAAAAGGGAACAAGTATAAAATAAATACAGGCCTACTTAAGAGATATCATGGGTTCAGTTCCAGACCACCACAATAAAGCAAGTCACAAAAATTTTTGTTTCCCCAGTGCAAATAAAAATTACGTTTACACCATACTGTAGTCTACTAAATGTGCAATAGCATTAATGTCTTAAAAAGTAACAATGGGGCTTCGCTAGTGGTGCAGTGGTTGAGAGTCTGCCTGCCGATGCAGGGGACACGGGTTCGTGCCCCGGTCCGGGAAGATCCCACATGCCGCGGAGCGGCTGGGCCCGTGAGCCATGGCCGCTAAGCCTGCGCGTCTGGAGCCTGTGCTCCGCAACGGGAGAGGCCACAACAGTGAGAGGCCTGCGTACCGCAAAAAAAAAAAAAAAGGTAACAATGTACATATCTTAATTTAAAAATACTGTATTATGTACATGTCTTAATTTAAAAATACTGTATTGCTAAAAAAAATGCTAACCATCATCTGAGCCTTCAGCTCACAGTAACACCAAAGATCACTGATTACAGATCATAACAAGTATAATAATAATGAAAAAGTTTGAAATATCATGAGAATTACCAAAATGTGGCACAGAGACACTAAATGAGCAAATGCTGTTGGAAAAATGGCACTGATAGACTTGCTTTACATAGGATTGACCCAAGCCTTCAATATGTAAAACACACAATGTCTACAAAGCACAATAAAGCAAAGCACTATAAAACAAGTTGTGCTATATCTCTATACACAGACACAAACATGCATAAATACATATGCAGACACGTAAAAGGTGATCAGTCAAGCTGGAACAAAGAGGAAAAAAGGAGTTATTTGTCAGATAGGAAATAAGTGGATGATAAGTTTTGGAGGACTTTACAAGCTAATTTAGCTTTTACTCTGAATGAGTTGGGAAATTAACGGAGGTCTTTGAGTACAGAATGACAAGTTCTGACTTGTGTTTTAAAAGTTCTCCTCTGGCCACTGATTACAGGTATACTTGAGAGCAGAGGCATCATAATTAAATGAATTAGATGTGATGTGACAAGCGTGAAGTCCAGAATGACTCCTTGGCATCTGGCCTAAGCAACTAGAAGACAGTATCTGCCAATAACCAAATAGTCTATGGGAAGAACAGGTAGTATTAGGAGACCAAGAATTTAGTTTTATACATACCAAGTTTGAGACCTGACCAATAGACATCCACATCTACATGTCAAAAAGAAAACTGTAAAAACAAACAACAAGAGAGGCAGACACGGTGATATCAATTTGCCACTGTGCTTGACTTTCATTATTTTTAAACTTTCTCTCAAAACAATTCCCAAATTAGAATTTCAAAATTAATGCTAATCAAAATGGTAGTACACTTAGAAGAATATGTATAATGTAATTAAGCATTTACCTTAAACAGGAATCAACTCAGTTGGAAATATGAATTTTCTTTTGTTTGTTGAAAACATATTCTTGTTATTTATGTCAGAACACCGACATATCTTTTCTTTTGAAAGAGTTTTAGAGGAAAGAGTTACGCATTTGGTGATGCTGATGTCAATTTTAATTGCTTCATCTCTGACTTACAATTTCAGGAACTGGCTTTGCATGTCAACTTCTTTCCTTTTGTTTTCATTCAAAGATTTCAGAGTAGGAAACATGAAATCCCTTGTAGTTCCAAATCAAGTCTACCAAAGTTATGTGGAAAACAAGTATCTGACACTTAAGTAAAATGCAACCAGTTTCAAAAAGCATGCTGCCCTACTGACTCACAAAGACCAACGTTTGAATACTGAATAAAGGTGTAATACATTTCCATTGCATTGTGATTCCTGTTTATTGCTGTCTGCACTGTCCAGGAGAAGGAGATATATACTACATAACAGGGAGACCCCCAATATCAATACGGGTCCCAGAAGGAAACAGGTGGCACATGCAACGACATTAAGGTGGTTTTAAAAAGGTGGTGTTTACAAATATGTAGGTAGGCTTCAGAAAAACAAAGAAGGACAGAACAGTACCCCAGGACTAGCAAAAAGAAGGAAGATGATTCTAGACTGAATGTTAAGGGAAGAGAACATTTAATGGAAGCAGAAGAGACTAGGTTGTGTAGAGGACCATCTACTAGGAGCATTAGCCTTTGACAAAGGCATACTGACAAGCCAAAATGACTGATTAGTGCAGGAACAAGGAAAGCCAATATCCTGACGTCATTTTCCTCCCTCCCTTTTTTTTTTTAAGTATTTATTTAGTTAGTTGTGCTGGGTCTTAGTTGCAGCAGGCGGGCTCCTTACTTGTGGCTTGCTGGCTCCTTAGCTGTGGCATGTGGGCTCCTTAGTTGAGGCAGGCAGGTTCCTTAGTTGCAACTTGCTGGCTCCTTAGTTGTGGCAATGCAAACTCTCAGTTGCAGCATGCATGCAGGATCTAGTTTCCTGACCAGGGATCGAACCCAGGCCCCCTGCATTGGGAGCGTGGAGTCTTATCCACTGCGCCACCAGGGAAATCCCTTTCCTCCCTCCTTCTTATCTCCTCCTTGTGTCTTGAATTGCCCAACCCCAACATGAAACCAGAGGGTAAGGGTGACCATGAAGCAGTGCATGTAGTTTAGCTTCTTGGGGCACAAAACTGGATGAAGAAGGGCAAAAATAGCTTTGGAAGAGCAAATGGGAACTATCCAAAGAAGCTTCCCCCTAAAGGAGCATCAGATATTTAATGATTAATGAAGAAGCCGCCACAAGCCCTATATGAGGCTGGAAAGATTCTCAATTCTTTTCTCCAGTCAATGTAGCCACCTGCCAATTCTATTACCCATAGGCTTCTTGCAGTGGTTCAGTCAACTGTGTACTTTCCTTCAAGAGTCAAATAATCAACAGGAAATCATTTAAGGTATATGGAAAGAACATGTCTAAAATTCAGTTTGAACAGAGCAGGAGTTCCAGTTGCTAATGTCTAAAACAGTGAGTAACTTAAAAGTGGAAGTACCCTTTATGCTATGTCAATGAGTTTTGCCAACAAAGATTCCTAAATTGGCAAGGCTAAATTTTCACTTTCCATTGAAACATTTTGCACCGTCGGATCTGTCTCTCTCTATGATGCCCTTCGATTATGTCATTTTCTGCTCCCTGCATGGTCCCTTCATTCACTAATTCTTGCACTTGTGATGTGTTACCAGGGAAAGAAAATGGTAGTTTAGCGGTTTCTTGGCAGGTTGAGGAGTTTGGTGAGAAACACCATATATAATTTATTTTAATTGGCTTGCCTACACCCAAGGAGTAGAACCACGAGGGCTTATCCTTTTCCACAAAGCTCGATCAGTGAAGGAGAATGGGATTCTTCATTCTGCCATTTTTGGGAAAATGAGAGACTAAAGAGCAATCCAGATATATGGACTCTGCTCAAGCATCCTCTCAATACACTCCAAGGAAATGACACCATGCAAAACCTCTTTTAAGTCTGGACCACTCTTACAGTCTGGAGAGTTAGAAGGTGTCAGTCTCAAAAACTGGTCCAGTGCATGGGAGGAGAATGGTCAGGAGGGATGGTGGCCATGCCTTACTTTTCCATGATTTGGCTGAGGTACATCCTCTATTCCCATAGCTTCTAGGCAATCTGGAAGGGGATTTCAAAATTTAAGTACGGTCTTTTTGGGGTGTGGAAGTCAGCTTAGAGAAAAGAGGGAAAATGTCAAGGTAAATGGAGGTGAATTGTGAAACTCTCTCTCTGGGATAAAAGGGAAGATGATGGTTTTGCAGAGGAATCAAAGGAAGTTTAGACAAGAGATGGAGATTCTCTAGGTCAGAGGCATCTCTATATGTTGTCTGGACGAAGAGGGCATACTAGACAAGGCTAATAGCAATGGATGGATGCAAACTTAAATCAAACCATAATCAAGACTATCCTACCTTCCACCTTCCCTTGAACTTAGAATCAACATAGACAGCAGTGGGATGAGGGAAGATTTTAGGCGCAGTTTTAACTTTAATGTGAATGAGATGTGGATCTGAATTGCTCTCCATTGAAGAGAATGGAGGAAAAAGAATCCAAAGTTTACTTTAGATGGATTAGATACATTTCTCTCTCATTTGGTAAACTGTAACTCAGGGCCAGAAATCCCAGAGAGTTCAAGAAAGAAACAATGACATTTGTGATTTCGCACATGGGAGTTTGTGACTATAGTTATACCTACTCACACATTTGGCCCATCCTTGGAATGTAGAAAATAGTTATGGTGGCCAAAAAGAATTAATGGATTTTCTTGTTAAAACCTTAGCCTCTGAGCTTTTCTATCCATTAGAAAATGGAATTATAAGATTATATACATTGCTACCCAGGAATGGGATCTGTTTTCCACTCATGTCTCAGAAACTTACTATTCTTGCCAAAGTTAGAAGAGAAAAATTAACTCCCAATGGTGACAGAATACAAAAGACTAAAATAGTTCATATTCGTATCACATAGACATAAGGATTACACACAAAGTGGCCATCCTCGTAGAGAGACAGAAAAGCCATTTCCGAGTTGAAAAGTAATTAGGGATAGGGATTTTTTCCCTCTTGAAAGAAATCACTTTCCTCAAAATTAAAATTGATTTTAAAAAAAGCAGAAAAGAATACTAAACTATGAATTTGAGAATTTTTAAGACCGAACTAAGAATAAGGATTACGATGTGAGGAAATATCTCAGATGGACTAATGAGGAATTGTATGGAACTACAGGGCATGCAATTGAGAAGGTGTTCACGGATGAATCAAAGAAATAAAAAAGGAATATAGACCAGACTAGAATGTGAGGCAGTTCATTGAAAAGTATTTACCCAGCTACTTGATGAAGTGTATATCTATTTTTATTATGTGTAATTATACTAGATTAAATGCATGTATAATATGTCTCATTCCATGGTGTGGATGCAGTGATTTATATATTGTTTTCATAATGTCTTAGTTAAGAAATTGATCACATATGTCAATACTTTAAAATTCTAAGTGCCTAACCTTTTCACAATTAATTTCTAAAGATGTGACTCTGAGGAGTCTCTCTGGGGGCTGGTGGCGATGTTGTTTATGTTTTCACATGTCTATCCATTTCCAATCAATCACTTCTGATCTCCTAGACATATCTCATTGGGTTAGGAAAAATATGTTTGACCTGAGGAATTTTGGCTTGCAATGCTCCAAAATCTTCTCCTGGGCTTCCATGGTGGCGCAGTGGTTGAGCGTCCGCCTGCCGATGCAGTGGACACGGGTTCGTGCCCCGGTCCAGGAAGATCCCACATGCCGCGGAGCGGCTGGGCCCGTGAGCCATGGCCGCTGAGCCTGCGCATCCGGAGCCTGTGCTCCACAACGGGAGAGGCCACAACAGTGAGAGGCCCGCGTACCGCAAAAACAAACAAACAAACAAACAAAAAATCTCCTATTGGAAGGTGTTAAATCAGGCAAGTAAAATTATCTCTGTTGAAAAAAATGTTATCTCAAGTGGATGCATAGAAGTATATAGGTCACTTAAGTCTAGTGTTGGGAGTGGTATTGAGCTGTCTATCTATGAGGTCTGCTGCTCACTTTAGTCTTAGTACTGTTCCCAGAGTAAATGGATGACTGGGAAAATGACATCACACAAAACCCCCTTTTTCTGTGCACCATTACAATTTATCTGCACTACCAAATATAATCTGAGCACCTGTCTTCCTTACAATGAGATCTACCTTGTCAATGTCTAGATTGGGTCAACACTACTTGATTATCAATTTCTAACTTTGGTACCTAGAGAGTTAAAACTAAGTGAGGAGCCCATCTAATACTGAGTAAGCAGAGCAAACACTGTATCTTTTCACAATTAATTTCTAAAGATTTGACTCTGAGGAGTCTCTCTGGGGGCTAGTGGCGATGTTGTTTATGTTTTGACATGCCTATCCATTTCCAATCAATCACTTCTCATCTCCTAGATATATCTTCACATTTACACAGGCACTGTTTCAGCCAATATGAATAAAACATAGTGCAACTGCAGGGATTACTAGGATGACACAATACTGGAATCAACAACCATGTAGTTTCAAGGAGAACACCACCCAGTACACACAAACACATGAATAAGTACACACAGAAAGCCACTCACACACAAACTATTTCCATATCTGACATTATCTTTGAATCTCATTTGGAATATAAATAGCATAAACGAGTGGCTCTCCCAAAACCTTTTTTTTTTTTTCAAAGTACTACCCACCTCATTCACTGTCAACTATATGTTTCATTTTCTTATGTTATCTATAACTGGTTTTTTTAATGTAACAGTATCCCAAAGTAGTATCTCCAAAGTGAGTGATTAACTTTTAAAATTTTATGACAATACCAAATGAGTTAGAATTACTGTAGTAATGTGCATTTCAGGTACTGGTTTTCAATTTTTGGTGTGATATCTTCAGAATAACCTGTAGCTTTAACAAAACCCAGCTGTCTCAAATTTCCATGATAAAACTCATGGAATAACATCCAAATATATTTTAGATATATAATTTATCAAGAGTTTACTATTTATCAGATGTCTCCATGTGTCTGGCATAAGACTTTGCACTGAGCAAAGATGTGACTTAAGCTACCAAGTGGCTGATTTAGAAGTAAGGCCTAGAATTTTCCCACATATGAGCACACTGACCCCTGTCCCTCAAATGATATGTAACCCCAACGTCAATAAGGATATCTCTGCCTTTCAGGTCTGGGTAAGATTCCTTGAATTCTTTTTTCACAAACTCAGAATTCCAATATTCTCTTCAAGTCAAAATTTCTGTACATTACTCATGGCTACGCTGTGGGTCAGAGCTGTCATTTTCTCTGAATTAGCTCTTTAGTAATTTCCCCACTACCTTACTCATACTGCCCCATTATGCCCCAAATGGCATAATCTTTGAACTCATCCTATTTTTTACAAGGCTTTGTAGAAGGCTTGGGGATTCACAGATAAACAATTTAGAAATTGATGTGATATATTTCCATTCCAAAAATTATTTGTCTCCTTTGGCAACTTGGAATTTAGCTTCCTGTTTTACTGCTCAGCCTTTTTCTCTTCTTGTTCCTCCTCTCTCTGAACCTTCTTGTCTTTTCCATACCTTCATCTAATGTCTTATGTATTTCTAATGCAGAACAATTTAGCTATCATTTGGCAGGTCTTGGTTACTGCAGCCCTATGTTTCCAGGGCTGATGATTTATCAGATAATATTCCTACACAAATATAAGTCCCTCCCTAGAAGGAATTCTAATGTGTCATGGTAAATATATATATATACACACACACATACATATATATACATGCATGTATATTAGGGTAAAATATATATATTAAGGTAAAATATATATATATTTGGGTAAATATATATATATGGGGTAAAAATATAACTGTGTGAATATATATTCACATACTGTATTTTATATATATATACACACACCTACTGTGTATATATACATTCACAAAGTTGCTATCTATAGAATGTCATAGGATATATCTAATCAGAAGTCATGGTTAAATGGTTGGTAAAAATAAAAAAGTCTATTTTTTATTAATTGACTTTATTTTTCAGGGCAGCTTTAGGCTCACAGTAAAATTGAACAGAAAGCACAGCGTTCCTATATAAACTCCGACCCTCCCTCACATACCACCTCCCCCACTATCAGCATCTTATACCAAAGTAGTGCCAATTTGTACCAATCAATTTGTACCAATCTGTACAATCAATGAACCTATATTAACCTTGTCCTATTTACTTTTGCTGTAAGCATCTTTGTGGTAGACATCTTGCCCAAGCATTTTTGCCTCAAACATTTTCACTGCTTAACTAATTGGCCATAAGGCAATTTTGCCATAAAAGATAAAATAATGAAACATAAAAGAGGGACATTAAAAAGGACATAATGAAACATAAAAAATAACAAAATTTTAGACTTTACATTTTTACCATAACTAACTGGCCTTAAGGCAATTTTGCCATAAAGGATAAAATAATGAAAAATAAAAGAGGGGCATTAAAAGAACATAATGAAACATGAGAAATATACAAAATTTAAAAGACTTTATTGAAAAACACAAAATATTTGAATACATTTAAAACTTGTGTAGATTCATGGCAATACTGCACATGTATCTGACTTTATTTTCTGGGTTGTATCTAAGCACTTCTCTTTGAAGTTTTCTGTTCATAGTATTATACATTATTTTTGCTTGTTGCTTTGTCTCCTCATTCGGCATCATGCCTTTTCTTTTTCACTAAAATGTCTTCCTTCATTAAGAGAGGCATCCGTTTCCAATTACTAGGATGCTTATTTGTAACTGAGCTTTGTATGGTGTTGTGAAAGCCTTCTACACTGTTGTTTATTCTTGGCATCTTGTCACGTGCCCAGTGATGGACGTTCCAAAGTACTATGGGATATGTGGGTTTGACTCTGTGCCTTCAAACACAATGTAGTGTGTTTCAAAAAAAGAAACCAAGTTTTGGGGGCAAATCATCATCATCAATACAGTTGCTAAATGGAAGAAATGTTAACACTGTAATGCATTTAATTTTTGTGTTAAATTTGGCTTCTGCTTCATAGAAAAAATTTTCTCTGATATCAGTGATTTTGTGGTAAATATTCTCTTCCATATAAAACAAATAGCCAGTTATAGTTGTATTCAGGTATATGTTAGAAAAAGCAATGATACTTCCTTTCTCAAATTCGATCATTAAAGATTCAGGATCTAATGTTGGCCATAAGTTATTTACGATATAAAAAATCTGCTGTGAGTCTCTTCAGATTTCCCTGGAATTAAAACAGATGAGGGATGCTGCTATTTCTTATCAACGTAAGTAACATACATAACTGGTAGTACATGTCTGGGTTACCATTAAATGTTCCATCACATGTCCAGTCCTTACAGTTCATCAAATCATCTAAACCAGATTCTGTGCCAAATACCAAAATTCCATTTACATGTTCTCCACTATCAAATAGTAAAAAAATAAAAAAATTAAAAAAATTGCATCATTTTTAACAGTGTATACTCATCAGGAATCACATAACCACTTCCTCTGTAGGGGATAGATGGAGCTTGATTCTTCTTTTGCATCCAACTTCTTCGAACTTGCATGATAAATTTGGTAAAGACAGCATTAGAGAACAAGATGTTATATCTAAATTAGCTAAAGAATCAATAATTAATACTCTGGAAGACTGTTGTGAATTTCTAGCCTCTCTTTTACATTTACTGTAACTTGGTAAACTTTTGGTTTTGATGGGTAAGAGGAATAACTGTGCTCACTGAAGGATTTGTAAACTGGTATGTTATTTTATAGTATAGGATACCATCTGGCTTTACACACTCTTATTTGACACTTCCAGTAAGTTTTATCACCATATTTTCTATCAAGTCAACATATGTCGTTGTTATTATCCACTATTTTCAGACCACCTTATCTACTTGTCACTGTATAGACCATTATGAGGGCTAAGATTTATGTAATATAAAAATGGGAGTACTGTGTCAATGGAGAAATAAAGCCAAACTGTCAACCAGTTGAAACCAAACTGTCAAACCCAACTGTCAACCAGTTATTTTATCTTTTATGGCAAAATTGCCTTTCAGCCGATTAGTTATGTGATGAAAATGTTTGCAGCAAAGATGCTTGCAGCAAAGACGTCTATTGCAAAAATGCTTACAGTGAGAGTATCTACAACCTATATTAACACATCATTACCACCTAAGCTCCATAGTTTACACTGGTGTTCACTCTTGGTGTTGTATATTCTATGGGTTTTGATCAGTGTGCACAGATCTTCCTTGACTTGCTATGGAGTTAAGTCCAGATTAGGGGGAAAAAAAAAAGAGTACAGGAAAACATGACATTTAAGCAAGGCTGCTTGGAAAGTAGTACAGATAAGGTTGGAATATATATTGTAAGATAAAATTATCATGGTTAGTGAATGCCAAGTGGAACATTTTCGTGGATGACAGGGAAAAATATGGGTGGTCAGTTTTTAAATGCTCAGAGCCACCTATGGTAACTCATGCACGTTCAGAAGAAGGTCAGAGAAAGTAAGAAGAATAAATTAATTTATATTTACCTTTTTTTCCTACTGAGTGATTCACTTCCATCTCTTCTGACATATATTATTAAAGAGCATCAAAATTTGGCTATATCCACTCATATCACACTATTAAAAACAAGTCTAATGCTTTCATATGTCTTTGCCTTTGTCTTAAATCAGACATGTTTACTCTTAATAGACCCTACATGGAATTTATCAGTGTACAAGGCATCAAATATGATTTAATTTAATCTTCTATATATTGGACATTTTCCTCAAGTCAAGCCTGTGTTATTTTATCAAGAAATTTAACAGAAATATGAAACTGTACTTAAACTGCATTTGGTTTCTACTTCTATTATACTCTCCATATGGCCTCAGATTAAATAGGTTTTTGTCAGATTTCATCATCTGAAATACACTCTTCAGGTGATTCTTAATATTAAGAAAACTTGCCAAGATGTTTAATCAGCAAATGGACTATGTCTGGAGAAGTAAATATTTTTTAAATGAATAAATCAGAAATAATATACTTGACATTATCCATTTATATACATGACATTAATATTTTTATCTTATATCAAGACACAATACATTATGGTGGGGCTTCCCTGGTGGCTCAGTGGTTAAGAATCCGCCTGCCAATGCAGGGGACACGGGTTCGAGGCCTGGTCCGGGAAGATCCCACATGCCGCGGAGCAACTAAGCCCGTGCGCCACAACTACTGAGCCTGCGAGCCACAACTCCTGAAGCCTGACGCCTACAGCCCGTGCTCTGCAACAAGAGAAGCCAGCGCACCGCAACGAAGAGTAGCCCCCGCTCACTAAAACTAGAGAAAGCCCGCACACAGCAACAAAGACCCAACGCAGCCAAAAATAAATAAATAAAATAAATAATAATAAAATTTAAAATATATATATATAATGGTGCTTTGAATTTTTATAATTTCAGACCTTATATCTGAAATACTATTTAAACAATCTTTAAGTATTTCAAACTTTCAATTTTTTAATTTAAAAAGACATATTCCTGTGACTTGTCAATAATCTTTGACTTAAGAAACCTTGCAAAATAAATATCTTAGTTTCCATGTTTGCATTTTTATATTATCTGGGTACTCAAGTGGATTCAAAGAAAACAAAACATAATTTTTAAAAATTCTGCAGTAGTTTTCTGTAGGGAGGGTGTAAAATGTTCTATATTCAAATTAAATCCTAGTACATTGTTCAGAGCGCTTTTTATTTATCTAAGAATACAGTATTGGTTATCAAATTGTGCTTGCAGAGAAAGCTATCTTTATTAAATATCAAAGTATTAAAAATGGCTGATTGCTTTCTGGGCAATTGCATTTTCTCTGGGATTTCAAAAATTGTCTTGAGATTGGATTGTGTCTCCGTTAAACAATAACTACAGATGGTAATGTTTTATTTATTTATTTATTTATTTATTTATTAACATCTTTATTGGAGTATAATTGCTTTACAATGGTGTGTTAGTTTCTGCTTTATAACAAAGTGAATCAGCTATACATATATCCCCATATCTCCTCCCTCTTGCGTCTTCCTCCCACCCTCCCTATCCCACCCCTCTAGGTGGTCACAAAGCACCAAGCTGATCTCCCTGTGCTATGCTATATGGCTGCTTCTCACTAGCTATCTAAGTGTCCATCGACAGACGAATGGCTAAAGAAGATGTGACACATATATACAGTGGAATATTATTCATTTATTTTTGAAATAGAACTTTCTTACCTTTCATTGTTTGGTTATTACATGAGGAAGAAACCAGATTTTCTCCTCAACTGCAGCTTTCCTTTCATGCTTAAATAATAAACTTTAGATTTAAACCTATAAGCCTTTCTGTGAGGATATGATGATTCTGAATATAAACTACATACTGCAGTCAAGTAAATAGTTTCTATTATTTCAGTTTTAAAAAAATTTATAAACTGATTAATGTGTTCTGGGATACTAATTAATAAAAACAGTATTCTTAAGGAGAACATTGTAACAGAGAAGACAGAAAACCATAACAAGATGAGATAAATACTAAAATACAGGTATACACATCTAATGTGGGACCATTTGGAGGGTTCACTTAAGTCTATTTGTTAGTAAGAGCTGTAAATAGACATTCTTTATTAAGCCTTAGGTAGAAAAATAGCAGAAGTGTCTGTCAGTGCTTCTCAAGAAGCCAGATAACTAGAAAGCCTGGTTGATGTGTTCCATAGAGCTCAGCGTCCCAAGACATGAAGACATGGAAAAAAGAACATCAATCTGGAGAGGTAAATGAAGAATATCCAGCACTGTAAATTCCTCTAAAATACTCTTAACTTTGCCTTCCCATTTGTGAATGTATTTTCTTCCATATAAAATTTAGAATCACTGTATCCAAGTTTTCTCAAAATTTATGCTAGCACTTTTTTTATTAGAATTGCATTTAACGTACAATTTATTTTGGATGAATTCAAACCTTATATTAAGTTGAACCACCTAGAACATGGTATATCTCTTTATATATTTGATTATTCTTTTGTTATTAATTTTTATAATTGGGTCAATATGAATCCTATGTATTCCTTGGACTATAAATTCTTATGTAATATTTTATATTTTGTATGGTCTTCATACACCTCTACTTTCCTTAGCTGCTTATATTTCCTTGGAGTTATTCTCTATCTTGCTATAATGTGTATAACTTCCTTTTTAATTTGATACAGGAGCTCAGCCCAAAGGTTAACCAATTCGCATTTCCTTTCCCCTCTCACCAAGGACTGCTACTTCAAGAAAACTTCCCAGCATTGGTATGTTTCAAGAGTCACTTTTGCAGGATATTTTCTCAGTTAATTTTCTGCATGTTTAGAGATCTGTAGGGTCTGACAGGTAAAACGCTTGCCTTCACGTATAGTTAACAGCTCTCTTTCCCAGCTGGGTTCCCTAACTGCCATGGTATTAATACCTAACATCCTAATGTAATATCTGGAGATACTGTTTTCTTGCTCAGTCATGTTGGAATACATCTTGCACTCCTGTCCTCTAGATGACTCTCTACTATATACACACTGAGAGCAAACTGCTCTTTGTATCCTTAATTTTTCTTAAATTCTGCACGAAAGTGTGGGATATGTAAACTTCTTGCTTCAGAATAACATCTAGCATAGTGTTTTCACGGGAAGTGAGGAAGGAATGCAGTAATCCATACTGGTTTGTTACCTTGCCTAGTAAATATTCATGCATTTCTTGAGACTGTGTTCTAGAAAGAAGTGAAAACACTGCACTTCACATGCCATCCTTTGAGCAAAATATCAAAGCAGGCTTAGTTTGCCTGAATGCTCAGATGAAAAAAATACAAAATACAGAAGCAGAGAGGAAAAAAGTTCATCAAGAAGGGCGTCCCAGAAACAGCGATTTGGGTAATATGAGTCTAATTATGCACCACCTCTCCCAGATCCGCCTCTAGGCTCCCCACAAGTAACCATATGCATATATACCAAAGCACTAATGAGATAGCGAGCTTGCCTCTCATGAGAGTACTTCAAGTTTAACCCACTTGACACTGTAATGGGATCAAGCTTACTTTCTTAACTGAATGCACTTTCACTTTGCACTAATTAGCCCTTCACATATTCCAGTAAACTGTAAAAGCTTCAGTAAAGATATCTCAAATATTCATATAAGTAGAGTGTTCTTTTAATTGGATTTCATCAAGACTCTTGTGTTTTTAGATGCATTTGGCAAAGCATAGGTTTTATTCTTGGACCTGTTTTCCAATTCTCATTCTCCTAATACTCACTGCGTGACCGTGAGTAAGGCATCATTGTTCTAATTGCAAAATGATGATAATTTTCTCCATAATGAGTTTCTGTATATAAGACTCACTGGCATAGAGCTGACGCTCAGTACATCATGGCTTTTTTGGTTTTGTTTTGTTCCTTCTATATTCTCCTGAGTTCTAACATAACATGCTTCAGTAAGATATAAAATATATGCATAGCTGGTAAAAAGTCACTTCCCAGATATAGTTGTTTGGTTAACATATATCATTTCCATGTGTACAAGAAAAGACACACTTTTTTTTTTTTTTTTTTTTTTTTGCAGTACGCGGGCCTCTCACTGTTGTGGCCTCTCCCGTTGCGGAGCACAGGCTCCGGACGCGCATGCTCAGCGGCCATGGCTCACGGGCCCAGCCACTCCGCGGCATGTGGGATCCTCCTGGACCGAGGCACGAACCCGTGTCCCCTGCATCGGCAGGCGGATTCTCAACCACTGCACCACCAGGGAAGCCCAAGAAAAGACACACTTTAACCAAGCTGTTGCAAAGGGCATGTGGTGGTGCTTATGAGTGGCAGTTCATCTAGTTGAAATACTGTTTTTACAGCATGTCTAGTAGTGTTTGCTCTAGCCCACCCACATAATCTGCTTAACTGGGGCTTAGCTGGGACAGCAGAATCTTTCTTGTCTCTCAGTATCATGAATATTGCAAAGAATCCCCCATATCCTGTACCTTTGTTTTGTTTTACTACCATGATTTAGAAACCCCCTGTTTAGGGCTTCATTAGAGAGAGCTCAGTGTATTTCAAAACCTATCAGACTCATAAATATCTCAGTTACATTTAGCCTGGCAATTCCATGATGATTCCTATATCCCAGTTTTGCTCATGGATATCAAAAACAAAAGACAACTTAAATGTCCAATATAAGGCAAATGACTGAAAAATTATATAACCACAAATCAATATCATTTAGCCTGGCAATTCCATGATGATTCCTATATCCCAGTTTTGCTCATGGATATCAAAAACAAAAGACAACTTAAATGTCCAATATAAGGCAAATGACTGAAAAATTATATAACAAATCAATATAATGTTTTGACAACAAAGAGAAAAAGTCACTGTGCAATGCTGCATGAAAAAAAACAATTATAAATCCAAAACTTTAAATTTTAAGAATACTATTATTGAAATTAGGCAGACAAATGCTAGAGAGAGTATACAGAAATAATTCATTACATTTCATCAGAATAGGGTTATACGAGTGGGTATCTGGTGTATGTATTTTGTTTTGTTTTCAAAATACCTACATGTCACAATATAAAGTCAGCAAATCTCTAGCCCATTCTGTGAACTAGTACTACCTTTTTTTCTTACCTATGTTCAAACTTTTTCAAACATGGTATCTCTTTCTGACATTAATTTTAACTGAAAATAGTTACGGGCTTAAATAATTGTAACAGTAATTTAAATCACTTTTTTTTTGGTATTATGATGGAGAATGCAGGTTTTACATAACTTTAAGATATAATAGAAACTTCTATTTGCTGTGGGTCAATTTAGTTTATTCTTCCAGACTCCTCCAAGCATTCACTCACTTTCTTCTGCCATTAGGGATATTTTCATAAAATATTTTGAGAAGTTCTACCCCCTACTTCATGTAGCTTTAAGATCCAATCTAATGGATAGATTGAGAGTTGATCATTTGTATTAGAACAAAATTGTTTGTAAATTAAGGCAAAGCCCTAAACTAAAGCATGAACACACAGCATACCTGTGACTATACAGTCTAATAATTCTCAAGCCCACTTTTTTCTAGCTCAGTTCTTTCTCCTTAGCTCTAGATCCACTGGAATAATTACTCCCTAGTGTTCAACCAGGATAAATCACATAAACTTTAAGATAATCCAATTAAGGTTACTTGTAATCTTTCCCCCAAATTGATGGTCCCTCTGGATTCCCTGTGTTGAATAGAACCACCATTCACCCAGTCACCCGCACATAAAATCTTCATATTGTTCCAACCAAAGACAAAAACAATAATGAACAGGTGAATGAATTATTTCAAGTTTACCTCATTAGCCTTTGCAAACCTGTCCTCAACTTTTCATCACTATGACTACCAGGAGGTACCCTGGAATTCTTCACTTATTAAGGGGGTCTTCTAAAATAATCTTCTAACCTGTCTCTCTGCTTCTTTGTGCCCCCAGCTAATTCTTTGCTGGTTTGCCATTCTAAGCATATGTCCCTTCAAATTGTGCTACTTGTAGCAGAACCAGACATAAATAAGCTACATCAAAACATAATTATTTGACTTTCTGAGGAAAAATTATTGTCAGTGTTATATATGACAAAGTGATTTCTTTTTATTTTTAAAAAAGACGGAACTTACACTTAGTCATGAGAATACCAAATAGCAATATGCACATTTATGTGAAATATAAAGGTCCTATTTTATTTGTTAAAAATATTTGATTGCACATATATTTTCTGAAAATAACAGGTGAAATATTTAAAACATTTTGCTTAAGGGAGAAATGTCTATTCTGACCAGATCATCTTTGATATATTCCATCTTATTCTTGACTTGAGAGAGCTTGTTTGGGCTTGAATGTTTACTACTCTATTATTATTAAATGCACAATTTAATTATTATTCACATTTTTATTACTACTGAGTTGTACTAAAAACTATAAGCATTTGCTAGTTTAATTTTCATATTAATACCTGATAAGTATAATTATTATTTACATCTAATAGAGAACAAAAATGAAACGTAGAAAGGTTATGTAACTCAGTTTCAGAGTTATAAAGTAGAAAAATGAGGAATTAAATAGAGGTCTCTCTGATTCTAAAGTATAATTTATTAAGAGTTACATTACACTATCTCTCAGTACTTTTTCATGTGCGTTATAATTATAGTTTATTTTACAGTCATAAGTTAGATAGGTCTTTCCTCCCAAATTCCATTTTAAACATGAAAAAGATGTTTTAGAAATGTCTGTCTTTAATTTTGCACATTAAGAGTTGTTCTTAAGTCTCTTAGGTGTTTCAATTGAAATATGACAACAAAAATGAAACAAAATGAAAATATAACAAAATTCCTCAGTAATATTATGTTCTGAACTTTAAGAGATAAAAGGATAATGACTATTAATTTTTAATTCCACCTAGCATCCTAAATTATATTGCATTTTTTAAAAAGGTGGTGTCTTTAGTGTCTAGTATAAAGATTTTTTAGCTGTTGCTTTCTAGAGGTAAGAACTGGTCAGCTATATTAAATACAGTAGAAAGATCGGTTAGGATGAGACAAACCATAGGCTTCTGACTATTAAGACATGGAACAATTTCAACAGAGTCATGAGGGCAGATTCCAGATTGGTGAATGACTAGAACTGGGAAAGTGGTGACAATTAGTATAGATAATCATTTGACCCTGAAGGAAGAAGGGAGGTGATTTGTAGTGCCTTATAGTCACAGGCAAGTGACTGTAGTATCAGGGAAGGCTTGATTGTGCCAGTACGCAAAGAGGATGTTCCCTAGAAGCAATCAAAATCCAAATACATGGAGAAAAAAAAAGAAGCAGCAAAAAAGCATCTGGAAAAGGTCCTAAAGAGGGAAACTAGATATAGTTTAGAAGCATAATGAAAAAAGTGTAAAAAGGCATTCCTAATCTCCACATTGAAAGCAGCAGAAAAATCAGCTTGTGAGTATTGGAAGAAGTTCAAAATGAGATGTCACAAATGAAGCACACGCATGGGTAAACATTCATGTAATTAATTGCAATCACTTTACATGTGAACACTTTACACTGTTTTATATGGTTCACTTGATTCTTACAATATCCCTTTGAGGTAGGTAGGGCAGAAACAATTACTGTTCCTATAACTGTTGAGCAACTAAGGTATTAAGGAACCATCTGAAGGACATAGAGGCAGAAGTAGAATAAAATCCCCAGTTTAGGGAAAACTCCTGATCCAGTGTCTATTGCATTAGACACTATCCCAACCTGCATGCCCCATTAGTGACATACTGACATTAGACAAAAATCACAGCTAGACTTATGTTCTGCTCAGGCAAAGTAGTTAATGTTCTCTGCACAGTTTACAAAAGTCACTTCCATAATAAATGTTATTTCAGTTTTCTCTCTGGCCACATAAATGAATAAGGGGTGATAATAACATTCTCATTATTTTAGGAACATATTTGCATTTGTAATGATAAAATGCCTACCAGGCACCAAAACCATAGAGACAACTGTCTGAATTAATTATATTTGTTTGGTTGATTAGATAAAAAATGCAAACATAAACTGCACATCAAACTACTTTAAGATTATTTAATCCTTCTCTTGAAAGGGAAATAGGCCTCTGAAGTTGTTCTTTTAATCTCAAAAAACAGATCATTAAATCAAGCAGCTGAAACAGTCCTTTAAAAATTATCCCCCCCACAAAAAAAAATTTCTTGCATTTTCTCAAGTGTCTGAAATAAGCATATCTATCTACATAATATCAGGGTTTATTTAGTAATTTGTAATTATCCTAGATTAGCCTGCTCAATTTTCATGAGCCAAGCCCCACACCTCTATGGGAAGTGATGGCTTAAACGGTGTCCATTTAGCAGACATCAACTCTGAAGTGGGGATAAGTGCAGATAAAATCATCCCCCTGAAGTTCTCAAAGTGTGCAATTAGCTTTGCAGATGTGCTCTGTCCACACCTACCCTTTAATGATCACTAAGTCCTTATTAAACGAAGTAGTACCACCACCCTCCTCCCTTTACACACCAGCTGCCAGCTCACCTTCAGTTTTCTAAGTACTATAAAGGAGTCCAAATGCGACTGATACCTTTTTAATGCTTTGAACCTTTTGTGTAAGTTGCCTCGCTTATCAATGAAGAATAATTCCCAGAGTGGGAGCAGTGGTCCAAAGCCTTATCATGTCTCAATACCCTCCATTCCTTCACCCACCCTACTTTATTCTAAAGTAACAGTCAAATTTATCTTTTTCCTGCTTAAAGCCTGTCAAGGGCTCCTGTCACCTATAGGATAAAATCCAGACTTCTCAATATGGCTCCAATCCATCTCCCAAATCCATCTGCTATTTTCTCTTCTTATCTAGTATTACAAAAATATCACCGATCTATCGGATATTAGATTGAATTTCTATATAGTTGTCAATTTCCATGACTATAGTATCATAGATACAGATTTCATCCCAGTTCTCAAAATGTATAATGGTCACTTTCCACTGGGCTTAAAGTAATTAAACAGAATCTTCCAAGACTGCAGTGGGCCAGAGAGGAGGGGTGGTGCTCATCAATGTGTGTGTTTAAGTATGTGTGCATATATTCTTGAGATATATTTGAATACTAATTAGCAATAATTAAATTCTGAGTAACTTTTTTTTAGTAAAAAGGGAAGCTCTAACTTGGGGCCTGAAGGATATACCATTTAACAATGCAAAGAGTCACCAGCACCCCTAAGAATTTCCCCTCTCTAAGCCAACACAGATCATAATAAACTCTACTGCAGAACTGGTTCGGTGATAACAAGGGGGTAGGATAGGGTAAGAAACCAGAAAAGGTCTGCCTCAATTATTGTAGTGAGTAGCAAGGTTGATATGACATCCAGAAGTACCTCATTTACAGAGTCATAGACCTACTTAATAGAACATGGTATCCCTAGGGGCAATGTAGATGGAAGCCATCATGGCTGTATAATATAAATAATCTTTACCCCAAAAAAGTCAAGGAATGGAGAATCAAACGGGTAAGGGTAGTTGCTCCAATAAAAAGTTATGATTCGGGGAGTTCCCTGGTGGTCCAGTGGTTAAAAGGTTAAGATTCTGCCTTCCAGTGCAGGGGGCATGGGTTCAATCCCTGGTCAGGGAACTAAGATCCCACATGCCACGCAGTGTAGCCAAAAAAAAACCAGTCATGATTCTTTGCCCAATTTTTCCAGCTGAACCACTTTTTGTAACTGGGATTAACTGAAAAAGAGGACATGTATGAGAGAAAGGATCCTACAACAAGAATGTATGATAATAATTCAACATTCCTTCCCCGGAGGCAGAGTCAACATGTCAGTGTGGGAAGACGCAGAGTTAGCATCTCCCCACTAGGGCACCTGCCGGCCATTGGTGGGGGACTCTGATGCCCAAGGGGATGGGAGGAACCCCAAAGTGAACCTGTAGGATGTAGGGGGACTGAGGGGGGAGTAGAAGTGGACGCCAGATGGATCGGAGTCTCTGAAGCTGGGTAGATCAGGAGACGGAGGCAGAAAGGGTCTCCAGGAGGAGCGGGAGAGGAGCAGAGGGTGATTGCCCTGCCCACTAAGGCACAGGGAGCCTGCTGAGCTCCCAGGCTGATCCCCCACCCTCTGAGACCAGAGGTGGGGTGCAAGCCTGGGCCCCCTCTGTTCCCTGAGCCTAAGCCCAAGCCCCCACAGCCCCCAGGGTTTCCAGCCCTGTGGGTCCTGAGCATTGGCCCCGCCCACCACCCAAACCTCACCTTTGCTTAGGCTCTGCTCTCCACAGCCAAGGCCTCCACCCCCCCTTTTTTTTCTTTTCCCTCCTCCTCTTTTATACTATTGTGGTACTGATGTACCTTCTGGTTGTTGATTTATTTTTATTTTTACATTCTTTCTAACTTATCTGATAGTTCCCTAGTCTAATTTTATTTTTTACGTTGTTATTGTCCTTTTTTTTTTTTTTGCTGTCCCATGCAGCTTGCAGGATCTTGGTTCTCGAGCCTGGGGTTGGGCCGAAGCTCCTGCAGTGGAAGCTCCGAGTCCAAACCACTGGACTACCAGAGATCCTCAGACCCAAGGGAGTATTCACAGCAGTGAGGTCTCACAGAGTTCCGCATCTCAGCACCAAGACCCAGCTCTACCCAACAGCCTACAAACTCGAGTGCTACAAGCCTCAGCCCAAATAACCAGTAAGAGAGGAACACAATCCCACTCGTTAAAAAAAAAAAAAACAAAAAACTGGGGCTTCCCTGGTGGCACAGTGGTTGAGAGTCCGCCTGCTGATGCAGGGGACACAGGTTCGTGCCCTGGTCCGGGAGGCTCCCACATGCCACGGAGCGGCTGGGCCCATGAGCCATGGCCGCTGAGCCTGCGCATCCGGAGCCTGTGCTCCACAACGGGAGAGGCCACAGCAGTGAGAGGCCCGCGTACTGAAGAAAAAAAAAAAAAAAATTCAAGCCTCGGAAAATTTAAGAAAACTGAAATCATATCAAGCTTCTTTTCTGACCACAACACTATGAGACTGGAAATCAATTTACAGGAAAAAAAACTGTAAGAAACACAAATACATGGTGGATAAACAGGGCATTACTAAATAACCAAGAGATCACTGAAGAAATCAAAGAAGAAATAAAAAAATACATAGAAACAAATGACAACGAAAACAAGACAACCCAAAACCTATGGGACGCAGCAAAAGCAGTACTAAGAGGGAAGTTTACATCAATTCAATCTCACCTCAAGAAACAAGAAAAATCTCAAAAAAACAATCTAACCCTACACTTAACACAACTAGAGAAAGAAGAACAAAGAAAACCCAAAGTCAGTAGAGGAAAGAAATCATAAAGATCAGAGCAGGAATAAATGAAATAAAAAAAAGAAGAAAATACCAAAGATCGATAAAACTAATAGCTGGTTCTTTGAGAAGATAAAATTGATAAACCCGCAGCCAGACTCATCAAAAAAAATAAGGGAGAGGACGCAAATCAATAAAATTAGAAGCAAAAAAGGAGAAATAACAACTGACATTGCAGAAATACAAAGGATTATAAGAGACTACTACAAACAACTATATGCCAATAAAACTGACAACCACGAAGAAATGGACAAATTCTTGAAAAGGTACAAGTTTCCAAGACTGAACCAGGAAGAATTAGAAAATGTAAACAGACCTATCACAAGTAATGAAATTGAAACCATAATTAAAATTCTTCCAACAAACGAAAGTCCAGGACCAGATAGTTTCACAGGCGAATTCTATAAATCATTTAGAGAAGAGCTAAACTGACCCTTCTCAAACTCTTCCAAAAAACTGCAGAGGGAGAAACACTCCCAAATTCATTCTACGAAGCCACCATCACCCTGATACCAAAACCAGAAAAAGATATCACAAAAAAGAAAATTATAGACCAATATCACTGATGAACATAGATGCAAAAATTCTCAACAAAATACTAGCAAACAGAATCCAACAGCATGTTAAAAGAATCATACACCATGATCAAGTTGGATTTATCCCAGGGATGCAAGGATGATAAAAACTCTCCAGAAAATGGGCATAGAGGGAACCTACCTCAACATAATAAAGGCCATATATGACAAACCCACAGCAAGCATCACACTCAAAGGTGAAAAACTGAAAGAATTTCCACTAAGATCAGGAACAAAACAAGGATGTCCACTCTCACCACTCTTATTCAACATAGTTTTGGAAGTCCTAGCCACAGCAATCAGAGAAGAAAAAGAAATAAAAGGAATAAAAATTGGAAAAGAAGAAGTAAAACTGTTTAAACTGTTTAAAACAGAAGTCACTGTTTTTCGATGACAGGATACTATACATAGAAAATCCTAAACATGCTACTAGAAAACTATTAGAACTAATCAATGATTTGGTAAGGTTGCAGGATACAAAATTAATGCACAGAAATCTCTGGCATACCTATACACCAACAACGAAAAATCAGAAAGGAAACACTTGCAATTACCATTGCAACAAAAAGAATAAAATACCTAGGAATAAACCTGCCTAAGGAAGTGAAAAACTTGTACTCAGAAAACTATAAAACACTGATGAAAGAAATCAAAGATGACATAAACAGATGGAGAAATATACCATGTTCTTGGATTGGAAGAATCAATACTGTGAAAATGACTATACTACCCAAAGCAATCTACAGATTCAATGCAATCCCTATCAAACTACCAATGGCATTCTTCACAGAAATAAAACAAAAAATCTTACAATTCATTATGGAAACACAAAAGACGCCAAATAGCCAAAGCAATCTTGAGAAAGAAAAACGGAGTTGGAGGAATCAGGATCCCCGACTTCAACCTATACCACAAAGCTACAGTAATCAAGACAGTATGGTACTGGCACAAAAACAGAAATATAAATCAATGGTACAGGATAGAATGCCCAGAGATAAACCGCACATATGGGCACCTAATTTACGACAAAGGAGGCAAGAACACACAATGGAGAAAAGACAGCCTTCAATAAGTGGTGCTGGGAAAACTGGACAGCTACGTGTAAAAGAATGAAATTAGAACACTCCCTAACACCATACACAAAAATAAACTCCAAATGGATTAAAGTCTTAAATGTAAGACCAGATACTATAAAACTCTTAGAGGAAAACATAGGAAAAGCACTCCTTGACATAAACCACAGCAAGATCTTTTCTGACCCACCTCCTATGGTAACAGAAATAAAAACAAAAATAAACAAATGGGACTTAATTAAACTTAAAAGCTTTTGCACAGCAAAGGAAACCATAAACAAGACAAAATTTGCACAGCAAAGGAAACCATAAACAAGACAAAAAGACAACCCTCAGAATGGGAGAAAATATGTGCAAATGAAACAACAGACCAAGGATTAATCTCCAGAATATACTAACAGCTCATGTAGCTCAATATCCAAAAAAAAAATCCAGTTAAAAAATGGGTGGGAGACCTAAATAGACATTTCACCAGGGAAGACATACAGATGGCCAAGAGGCACATGAAAAGATGCTACACATCACCAATTATTAGAGAAATGCAAATCAAAACTATAATGAGGTATCACCTCACGCCAGTCAGAATGGCCATTATCAAAAAATCTAGAAACAATAAATGCTGGAAAGGGTGTGGTGAAAAGGGAACCCTCCTGCACTGTTGGTGGGAATGTAAATTGATACAACCACTATGGAGAACAGTATGGAGGTTCCGTAAAAAACTAAAAATAGAACTACCATATGACCCAGCAATCCCACTACTGGGCATATACCCTGAGAAAACAATAATTCAAAAAGAGACAT
>NC_041230.1:33690993-33750423 GCF_002837175.3 Physeter macrocephalus
ATTTATAATAGCCAGGACATGAAAGCAACCTAAATGTCCATCGACAGATGAATGGATAAAGAAGATGTGGCACATGTATACAATGGAATATTACTCAGCCATAAAAGAAACGAAATTGAGTTATTTGTAGTGAGGTGGATGGACCTAGGGTCTGCCATACAGAATGAAGTCAGAAAAGGAAAAACAAATGCCATATGCTAACACATATATATGGAATCTAAAAAAAAAAAAATGGTACTGATGAGCCTGCTGCAGGGCAGGTGCAGGAATAAAGAGGTAGACACAGAAAATGGACTTGAGGACATGGGGTAGGAGGGCAAAGCTGGGGTGAAGTATGAGTAGCGTCGACATATATACACTACCGAATGTAAAATATTTGGCTGGTGGGAAGCAGTAGCATAGCACAGGGAGATCGGCTCAGTGCTTTGCGATGACCTAGAGGGATGGGATAGGGAGGAGGGAAGGGAGGCTCAAGAAGGAGGGTATAGGAGGACATGTGTATGCATATGGCTGATTCATTTTGTTATGCAACAGAAACTAACGCAGTATTGTGAAGCAATTACACTCCAAAAAAGATCTATTAAAAAAAAAACCAAAAATATTCCTTCCCCAAAGGAGATCTGCTGCCATTTTCTTAGGTAATTATACACTAGGAAAAGGCAAATAACCTAAATATTTTGAGGATTACTGAACACAGGGTCCAAAATGACATTGAGATGTGGCTACCTGAAGCAGCACTATGTCTTACCAGTTTGATTTGGGCATATGAGGACCAGACAACAAATGGAGTCCTAGCCAAGTTGGTCTGGTTACAGTGCGTATAGTGGATCCATGTACCCACTTGGTGGATATTCCTCTGGTTCTTGTGGGTATAATTAGAATAAGCATTGCTTTTCATTAGTACAGCAACCACATTGCTTCCTTGGAGGGTGTGGTGAGAGCTATGATCATAGTGGGGAAGCCCAATTAGAAGCCTCTAAAACCACCTCCCCTTCCCAGTCAGGAATGAAGACTGAAATAATATCATATGCTAGGGGCAGAGACAGAAATTCAGGCTACCATTAAGAACCTAATGGATGCAGGAGATGTGGGTTTTATCATATCTCCATTTAAATCACCAGCCTGGCCTCTTCAAATCATTAGGAGAAGACAGTGGACTAACACAATATGTTGATAATGTCATGATAATCAGACCAAAGAGCAAGAAATGGTGAGCACATTGGAGGCTTTATTACAACATATACAATCTGGTTGGCAAGATATAAACCCTATGATGATTCAGGTACTCCCACATTCTTTTAAAAATTAGGTATCCTATAGTCTGGAGCATGCCTGGACATCCTCTCCAAAACAAAAGAAAAAATATTGCATCTTGTTTCTCCCATCAAGAAGGAAGCCCATCCCTGGTGGAGCAGTGGTTGGGAGCCCACCAGCTGATGCAGGGGACGCAGGTTCATGCCCTGGTCCGGGAAGATCCCACATGCCGCGGAGCGGCTAGGCCCGTGAGCCATGGCCGCTGAGCCTGCGCGTCCAGAGCCTGTGCTCCATGGCGGGAGGGGCCACAGCAGTGAGAGGCCCGCGTACCGCCAAAAAAAAAAAAAAAAAAAAAAGAAGGAAGCCCAGTGTTCTACGTAGCTTATTTCATAGCCGAAAAAACTACTTCAAACCATACACTGGGTCCAGGAAAGGTTAACAGATTTGAGCTGGGTCTAGAGCAGGAAAAAGCTCTTCAGCAGGTTAAGGCTGTGGCTCTGTACCTTGGACTCTTTCTTCTCTCAGGCCTTACGTTATTAGAGGTATCAGTGGTGGCATAAGATGCTAAAAGGAACTTATTGGATAGACCCATTGAGAGAATCATGATACAGATGCCTAGGATTCTGGAGCAAATCCATCCCATCTGCAGTGCAAAAGTATACACATTTTGAAAATAAGCTCTAAGTATTCATTACTTGCTCTGGAAGAGATAGAACACCAGATCATGGAACATCAATTACCATAAAACTAGAAGTACCCATCAATAGCTGGGTAATGTCAAATCTACCAAGTAATACAGTCTGGCTGGTCCAGCAGCAAATCATCATGTGATAGAAGCAGTAATCTGAAATAAAGACCAAACAGGACCAAGGCACAAGTGAGCAATATATATGTATGTGTATGTATACACACACACACACACACACACACACACACACACACACACACACAGAGGCAGGTAGCCTAGGTTCCATCCCCCATGATACATCCTCCATAATTGTGATAGTTCCCTCAATTCATACCTATGCCCATATGGGATATGCCTTATGAATGATTGATGAATGTCCACTCAATATGTAGGCATAGGCCAAAAATGGATGACTGCTGCCCTATATAGCCCTAGGGAAACCTAGAAAGAGAGTGTTAAGCAGGAATCCTCTCAAGGGCTTGGAAATTTTTGTGGGGCAACTGATTCACTTTGTGTGAACTGAGAGGCAGTCTGGGATTAGAATACATATAGACTCATGGGCAGTGGTGAATGACTTGGTAGACTGCTTAGAAGCCTGGAAGGAAAAAGATAGGAAGAGAAGGAAGAGGTCTGGTGCAGAGGGATGGGAAGAGACATATGTGAATGAGCATAAGATGAGCTACTGTGGTATTATATGTTATTACCTAACAGAGCATTCACTACAAAGAGACCATGGTTTGCATTATGGTTCACTGTTGGTGTTGTATATTCTATGGGTTTTTGGCAAATGTATAATGATATGTATCCATATTTTAACCACCCTAAAAGTACTCTGTGTTCTACCTATTCATCCTTCTACCTCCACCCCTTCAACCCCTGGCAACCCTTTCAATGTCTCCAAAGCTTTGCCTTTTCCATAATGCCATACTTTTAGAATCATCAAGTATTTAGCCTTTTCAGATTGGCTTCTTTCAGTCAGTATATGCATTTAAGGTTCCTCCATGTCTTTTCATGGCTTGATAGCTCATTTCTTTTCAGTGCTGAATAACATTTCACCGTCTGGATTATGAGTTTTAAATTCCCTGTCTGATAATTCTAACATCCCTGTCATGTCTTGTTCTGATACTTATTCTGTCTCTTCAAATTGTTTTTTTGCCTTTTGGTATGGCTTGTAATTTTTTCTTGATAGCTGATCATAAAGTATCAGGTAAAAGGGATTGCTGCAAATAGGCCTTCAGTAACATTATAGTGAGGTATGAGGGGTGGGAAGGGTTCTATACTCCTATGGTTAGGTCAGTCTTTTAGTGAGATTATCCCTCTATGAACTTCACAATCGTTTTTTGTTTTGTTTTGTTTTTCCCTCCCCCTTAGGGAGAAAGGATGGCTGGAGTGGGTGGCAGTTGCATATTTATTTTCCTTCTCTCAGGTCAGTTAGGCTCTGATAATACCTAACATTAGCCTGTAGTTAACTAGTTTCCCCTCAGGGCAGACCTCAGTAAGAACAGAGAACTGCAGTATATTTCAAAATGGTTCCTTTTCCGCTTCTTGCTTCCAGATGCCCAAGGGAATTTTTCTCTGATATTAACTAGGGGAATCTTTTCCAGTGCTCCTGGATGAATATCTCACAGTATTGTGGGGCCTCCCCTATGAGTGGGTCCCCCTGGAGCTTTTATCTCTCAGACTTGTCTGAGCCTCCAGCAATTCATCAATTATAGTTCAGGTTTTCCTACCACGCTCTGATTCCTGCAGTGGTTTACGCTCTTGGTTCCCTGCTCTATAAGCTGGGACTCTTATTTTCCTGCCTGCCAATCTTGGAACCTGCAGTTTGCCCTGTGTCTTCTTCTCCCTTACAGTTCCAAGAAGAGTTGTTGATTTTTTTAGTCTGTTCAGCTTTCTGCTTGTTGGGATGGAGTGGCAACTCCTAAGCTCTTTACGTGCAAGACTGGAAGACTCCTTTATATTTTGAAAGGGGCAGTGATTCATTTTGGCACATATTTTAGGCATGGGTTTACCTTTCTGCTTTAAGGGCCTCAGCCAATACCACTAACTGAGGGCCATATAGAGTATCTGATCCACTGATACAGCCCCCAGTATATCACTGGGTCAAAAAGGATCCACTTTACAGTAAAGGAGGTAAGAGAGTGGGCATATGACCATTATTAGATCCACTGATCATTTCTCATACCACATAGGCTGAAGTTGCTAGCCTGACAGAGTGATGATAGTCTATGAAAGGCTCAGATGAAGGGCCAGATCAGAGGTGATACTTTTATAGGATTTTCCAGGTATCAGAGTATACCTTAAATCAGTAACCTTTATAACTTGGTATGCATGTCACCTTCCTCGAAAACAAGAATGCACAAGTCTGGGAACTGAGGGGTGAAAGCAGGAGTGGTCTCATTTACCAACACTTCCAATGCCCTACTCGGGGAATGTGTGCCTCTCATCTCCACAACCCTGGGCTCAGTAGTTTTAGATGTCCTTGCTCCCAAAATGAGAATGTTTCTGCCAGGAGACACAGCAAGAGTCCTGAGGGACTATAAGCTACCTGGACACTTCTGGACTCTTCTGTCAAGGAACCAACAGGAATGATTGACCCTGATCATCAGGAGGAAGTAGGGCTGTTGTTACACAATGGGAACAGAAACTTTATACCCAGGCTATCCACTTTGGTATCCGAGTCCTCCCTTGACATAAAAATTATGATGTTAAGTAGACAAGTACAGCAAAACCTGTCAGAGAAGAAGCACAGTCTCCTCAAGAAAGAGGGTCTTGGTCACAACAGTAGGTAAACTACCAGGACCTGCAGAGGTAATAACTGAGGGTAAGAGAAATATAAAATAGATGGAGGAGAGAGACAAGTATCAGTTGTGGTCTTTAGATGAGCTGCTGCAGAACAGCTGTTCACCTAGCAAACGTCCTTCTCTAAAGGTCCCTGGGAGAGAGGGCCATCAGAATCCTGAATGAGTTCCTCCCAGAACTAGATTCTCTCAGAAGTGGATCCAAGTAACACAACAGTGGATCATGGTGAATCCTCACATGTCAGTTTAAATACTGTTTCCTAAGTGAAACAATCACAGATCACCCCATCTAAAACAAGTCTCCTGGAAATTCTATGTTAGACCCCTGGGTCTTTCATTCACAGTAGTTTTCATAGTCTGTGTTTCTTGTTTATTTGTATCATCCATCTTTGCACTCTACTGTAAGCTCCAGAAATTATATAGCAGAAATATTTGTAGTGACTATGTGTATTTATATTGCATCCCAGCACATAGTCCTTTTTTCAAGTATTTATAAATGCATGTATAAGATCATCACCATAGGACATAGTTATATCCATCCCTGCTCCAAGAAAGAGTTCTTGTTGGCAATACAGCCTTCCTTGACTAATTACTATACAAAATGGTCATGCGAATGTGGCCCGTATTAGGATTTGACCTAATCCTTTCACATAAGCCATGTGGGTGGACACATCCCCTCCACTTGTGTTCCTGCACAGTTGCTAATGCCATGACATACATGCTCACCAGGCACACAACAAAATGGATCTGAGGATATGGATCTCTGATGGTGACAACTCCATCAGGATTTTAGTTTGATTATATGATTGCTCCAGACCTGGAAGCCTGCTACTCAGTATGGCCCCTAGTCATTCTTTTATTTTGTGGTTCCTTTGCTAGTGCAAATGGTAGTAATACAATTCCTGGCTGGCTGCTGCAACATTTTGCAACACTATTTGATGTTCAAGTACACAGGACATAAAGTGGTGACTTAATATTGTACAGGAATGTAAGGTTAAAGAAAATACCTGTCTTTCTGTTCCTGTGTTTTTAAAACATTTCTCCAACATCTCCTTCAGCTGAAAACCAAAGTTAAGTCCTGAAAATAAGATCTTTCTTGGGCAAATAGTAAAATGAATCATCTCATGTTTACAAAGCTAGACCCAACTGTGTGTGTGTGTGTGTGTGTGTGTGTGTGTGTGTGTGTGTGTGTGTGTGTGTTGTGCACACACTGAGTACTTGAAATAAATCTCTCAGCCTGCTCCAGCGTGCCACTGTGGGACAGAAAAGAAGATCAAGAAATGGTGCAGAACCCTGTGCTTGAGATGGGAAGATCAAGGTGAACAACTGGAACAGGTGCTCCCATGGAAGCAGAACCAATGGAAGAGACAGAAGAAAAAAGGACAAAAAATGTATTAAGAACTTTTGTACAATTAGAGCACAGAGAGAAGTTTCTGGAATTAAAACACTGGGTGGAATTTAAGCTCTTCCATAGAATTGTAAATTTCCTAAGGGACAAAGGGTAAGCTGTTACATTATGTTTGTAAACCCAGTTCTCAACACAGTATCTGACACAGGAAATGCTCAAGAAACAAACTGAATGGAAATGATTTCTTGAGTAGGTCCAGCAAGTAGCAACCCCCAACCCAGAGAAGCACCTGAATAGAGTCTGTTCCTATTGCACCTGAAAAGAATCAGGCATATGGCTTTGAATAGCTTACTTTAAAATGACTCCTTCTTTTATAAGGTACTTGGCCTTTTGTGAGTGGAGCTACAGCTGTCTGTGAAAATGGCAACATCTGATCCTAAGACCTAGAATATAAAGCACTTGAAAATGTCATCCATTTAAGGTTACCCTCTGATGTTAAGAGCTTAGGGGAAAAAAAATAGGCAGATCTGGTGAAAGAAAAGAACAATCAAACAACCATTTTTATGAATCATGAAGAACAGGAATGCATGCTTTATGCTAGAGACTTTCCTGGGGGTAAATTCTAAATAGGTTTATCATTTTAGAAAATATACGGTCAGCTGAAGAACACCACAAATGACAGAATTATCTCTTTCTAAAAGAAAAGTAACCAGGGGACTGTATGACAGATGACTGTATATGGCTCTAAAAAATTGCAGGACCAGGATAATTGAAGGTTGTATTCAAGGTGATTTCATAGATGGAAATAGTAGGGTGATTGTCCCTTATCAGACAACCTGGCAAGGTTCAAATCCCCACTCCACTCTTTTTTAATAATATAATCTCACTTGGAAAATGGAGGTTGCAGTGGCATCAACCTCACTGAGTCATTTGGTGAATTAATGTTACACATACAGTCTAGATATATGGTAAAAAATAAATATACCTACCAAGTTAAAACTTCATTTTACTAACTGGCACCTTGAAGCCCACCCATTAGGACATTTATGAAGCATCTCAAATGCTTCACGTATTATATGCCTGGGTAGGGGAAGGGAGGTGTGGGAGATCAGAGTATGATCTCTGCCTTGATTAGAATCACAGTTTTGGGGTTAAGCCTCATTACAAAGACTTAAGAGATATTTGCTCTAAAGGGAAGGAAAAGCAAATAGTAAGGAGTATCCAGAAGTAAATGCTTAATTCTGCCTGGAGTGTCCAGGAAGAATTTTCTGAGGCAGGAGGAATATGATCTGTGGCCTGCTAAATGAGTAGGGGTTTGCTTCATTATAATGATGGGGAGGAAATTCTGGCCAGAAAGAAAAGCCTGGCATGAAGGATGCACAGTCATTTCTCGGTATCCGATGGGGGAATGGTTCCAAGACCTGTAGATACCAACATCTATGGATGCTCAAGTCCCTTACAGAAAATAACACAGTCCAGTCGGCAATTCGTATATGCAGATTCAGGACCTGCAGATATGGAGAGCCAATGGTAAGACATATGCTGGCAACCTCAACTTGCAGATTGTGTGAGGATGGACCAGAAAGTTCTGCAGAGCCTCCTGCATTGGGTCGTCTGTGCCAGGATGGAGTCCTTACATTTTGTTGTATAAGGGAGATCACAAAGAAGCATAATTTTTTTTTTAACTTTTCATATTGAAATGACCTCAGACTACCAAAATCAGTGCAGAAATAGTACAAAGCTTTTTGATATACCCTTCAACCATTTTTCCCAAATGTTAACATTTGTGCCCATAGTCATTATGAAAAAGAAAGTTAATATTGATTGAGCAAAATTGAGAATCTTGGCTTTGCATATTTTAGGTGTGTGACTCAACTAACATTACAGTCTCATTATCTTTATAAACTTGAGGATAACTACTTTGGATGTCTAAATTATATGTTGTTTGGGTAACAAATATAATACATTTTTCTGGAATACAAAAAGCTTTCAGCCAATTGCTGAATGAGTACTATAAAGAAGGGCTGCCCCTGTGACGAGTTAATCATAGTGAAGATGCCTCCTTGTTGCCTCAGTAGTAGATATGTGAGTAACAAACATGTCTGACTCACGGGAAGATAAAACTTGCTCAGTGTCAACATGAAAGGACACAGGACTTTTTGACAGCTATCTGGTCCTCAAACCAGCTCACTGGGAATATTAGATTTAGGCTTCACAGGCATAGTATTTCCTTCTCTAGGAATTCTTGGCCTTCCTATTTGGCTACTATCTCGTGAGTACAAATTCTGATTCAGGCTTTTTTTTTTTTACATTAAGGGTATGATAGGCACCTTCTGACATGGTTCCCAGTAATGCCCGCCTCTTGGCATTCAATTTATGTATCCCTTCTCCCCCTCCTAGTATTTGCTGGACCTAGCAAATGTCGTCAATCAAATAGAAGATGACCAAAGTAATAAGCCATCTCTTGCTGTGCTTACATTAAAAAAGACTGACTTCGGTTTTGCTAGAACACTCACTCTCTCTGGCTCTTCTTCATGCTTGCTCTAATGAACTAACCTGCCGTACTGAGCAGATCTGTGGGGTGGCCCCCGTGGCAAGAACTGAGAGAAGTCCTTAATCAATAGCTGGTAATGAACTGATACCCTCAGTTCAACAATCCACAGCGATACCAATCCTACCAATGGCCACTTGGGTGAGCTTAGAAAATCCTTTCCCAGGTGAGCCTTCAGATGAGACATTTGATTTCATCACTGTGAAACATCCTGAAGCAGAGGACCCAGGAAAACTGTGCCTGGATTTCTGACCCACAAAATCTTTTAAAATAAATGGCATTTTAGGCCACCTAATTTTAAGGTAATTTGTTATACAACAATAAATATCTAATGTAAGTGATAAATCAGTTATATAAAGTTCCTGTTATTATGTAGCTGCTATATTAATGGAAAGGGACATATGGTAAATACATAAATGATCCACAAGATAATTTCAGGCAAAGGTAAGTACAATGAAGAAAACAAATCAGGGCACCTGTGATGGGGAGAGACTACTTTAAACTGGGTATCCAGGAAGATGACACTTGAGCTGAACACTGCATACCAAAAACAGAATCATGTAAGTACCTAGGAGAGATTTCCAGTAAGAGAAACCAGTGCAGGTACTTCTAACTACACATGAAGAAACTGAGTCTCAGAACAAGTAATTTGAACCAGATAACAGAGCACTGTGGGTAAAACTGGCATTTGGGCTTCCCTGGTGGCGCAGTGGTTGCGCGTCCGCCTGCCGATGCAGGGGAACCGGGTTCGCGCCCCGGTCTGGGAGGATCCCACATGCCGCGGAGCGGCTGGGCCCGTGAGCCATGGCCGCTGAGCCTGCGCGTCCGGAGCCTGTGCTCCACAACGGGAGAGGCCGCAGCAGAGGGAGGCCCGCATACCACAAAAAAAAAAAAAAACAAAACCTGGCATTTGTACCCAAAATTAATGACTTTATATCTTCTTTTTCTAGTAGTTTCATCAGAATAAATAGTAAACTCATAAACAGATAATCCCAAAGTTCATAAAGAATTGCTTAAAAGATAAAATTCAATATTATGTGTCTGACAGAGAAAAAAAGAAACGGAAAACTGAAGAATGGAAAGGAGATGAACAACTCCATTTTGGGGTAAACTCAGAAGTAATACTAGACTTTTAGTCCTGAGTGGCTTAGTATTTTTTAATTCTTTGCAGGAGGGAGAAAGAGAAAAAGAGAATCTCCTTTTCCCTCCCAACCCCACCTCTTTTTTTCTCTTTTTATTTTATAGAAATATTGTGATGGTTAATTTTATGTGCCAACTTTACTGGCCCAAGGGACACCCAAGTATCTGGTCAAACATTTCTGAGGATGTCTCTGGAAGAGATTAGCATTTGATTCTGAGTAGACTGAGTAAAGAAATCCACCTTCATCACTGTGGGTGGGCATCATCCAATCCTTTGGGGCCTGAATGAAACATAAAGGCAAAGGAAGCGCAAAGTTCTCTCTCTTTTAGGATGGCCATGTTCTCCTGCCCTCAGACTTGAAACTCCTGGTTCTCGGGCCTTTGGACTCTGGGAATTACACCATCAGTTCCCTAGGTTCTCAGGCCTTTGGACTTAGACTGAATTGTACCACTGGCTTTCCTGGTTCTCCAGCAGACAGTGGACTTCTCAGCCTCAATTTCTACAATGAATTTCTTCTTATCTGTATCTATCCATCCATCCATCTCCTATTGGTTCTGTTTCTCTGAACCCCCATAAAGGTATTGTTTATGTAATGCTCATGATATTTGAAACCTCACAAACCTGCAATCCAAAACAGGAGACCAAGTGACAATCTGACATCATTTTTAGATTGGTAAATTTAAAATGCTGTTTTGTTTCCAGCCACAGAACCTTAATCTAATTGGCAACTTATGCACATAACTAGTCACTCAAGCCAAAAACATCGAACTGCAGGGCGATGCTGAGGAGGAAGGAGCAGACAGAGGCCTTCTTAGTCTCCTCTGTCCCCAAAGGGCTCCAAACAGCATTCTGCAGTGACTGACCTACCTGAATACCAAACCCCTCGATACTTTCTCAAAACCAAGAGAAATCTTGATTTCAATTATTTGTACAGTGAAATACTCTCCAGGATGTACTAACCACTTTGGGAAAATGCAGAGATTCTGAAATTTTGAAGATTAGCTTTATTTTCCACTTGGCACAATATGATTTAAGGAGTAGTCAGTATCATCCAAGGTGCCTAGGATCTCAAAGTTCCTGTAGGATGACTTGTTCCCTCCCTAGACTGTGTTCTCGCTAACACACACCTATCTCCATCTCTCCTGCACAGTGGGAACCACTACCTCGAGGAAAAATTGGAATACAGTGTATTTCTATGAATCTTGGACAATGGCACACTATTTCTGGGAGAGAGAATTCCCAAAATTCTTGGAATCTGAGAATGACTTATGTTCCCATTTGAGTTTTGTGTTCAATAGATGGGCTATTTGCCCTTTTGGGGAGACAGTACATTCCCCTTTTCTAATCAGTGTTTGTGACTTTTGCCTTATCTACTTTGTGAAGATATATTTTTCTCCTTCCATTTGCTCTATCAACCAATGACCAATGGCATTTGGGATGAATGGCTTGCCCGGAGATGAAAAATATTAATCCAAAATTATTCCAGAAATTCTGACTTGCAAATAAGAATATCCATAGTGGACGCCTTATTCTTTTTCTTCTTAAGATATGGGACTCTAAATTTCCAGGTCCCCTTTTCCAAGTTGTAGCATGAAAAGTTTGAGTTTATAACAAATACATTTTTATTGAGGATAAGGTGGTATTTTCACCAGGGAATTGTGTTCAGCTTCTATTAGTTCAGGAATGGTCCACATTTTCAAAATCTCCCAAAGACAGTGGTAATAGAAATTCTGTATTTCTAAGCCGATTGTTAAAATCATCAGTGGATCTGAAGAATCAGACACTTTAAGATGAATTTATTTGATAGCTCCTACGAGAATTTAAATATCAGTTGCAAAACACTTTTAGAAGTAGTAAATTAGCACATTAGGTGAGCTGATTCCTTTCAGCAACTTTTAAATAAGAATAAAAAGAATCTCAGTATCTTATGGTCTGTGGCTTCGAAAAATGCTTACATCTCATTATTGTACTATTCACTCTCCTTTGCATTTATGAATATTCTAGAAGAAACAGGGCAGAAGTTGGACTTTTAAAAATGTTGATCTCTATTTACATTCAATCTGAATAAGCTTCTATTTCAACAGAGGAAGGAGGTTTCCAATTTTAAAACACTAATGAATAAGAAAAATGAAGATAATGCTATGTTTATTCTATTTGGTGCTAATGTGGAAGGATATTGGAGGTATTTCTTTCTCATTGTAATCCCAGGAGGCATTTTTTTTTTTATAAACAATCTCTGCCACCAGTATTCTGTTTGAGATATAATCATTCAATGTCTACAAACAAGTGATAACATTATTATGCATTTCTGTCCCCTTTCATTCTTTGTAAGAGTGACAAATATCCTTTTTCTTAGATCCAATAGCTCAGGCTGGGCACCAGTGGACTCATTACCATGCCATTAATAAGCAGAGGCCTCTTGGGAGTCTAGCTTTTTCAAGCCCCTTTTATATCTCCTATTGGATTTTCCCAACAAAAGCCTCGCTGGTTGGTATCTCTCTCATTTTACCATTCCCTTTAAAAAATGAAATGATGGAAACAAAGTCCTGAGATTAGACTGGTGATGCTGAAATGGTTCTGACAGCCAGGGACAATGCTGCCAAACTAAAATGAGATGCTTACATTATTTATGAACATTAAATGTCACCAATTTCCCCTTCATCAGATAATTTCAGGAGACAGAACCATTTCTGTGGAGCAGTGAGGGAGTATTGGTACATGTGCATTTCCTTCCTCCACTCCCCTCCCCACACCAGCCCTTCCATCTATCACTCTGGCTTTGTGTCAAATTCTCCTCCCTGGGAAGAAAACAGGTGCAACTGATCATGTTTCAAGTTTCACTACAAGTCTCAGATCAGGTTGCCTGATAGGGATGTCAAGTGTGTTCTAAACCAAATGGGATCCTCTGCAATGTGAAATCATTAGGAAGTCAACGGATTTTTTTTCTTTTTTTAATTGTTTCCCGGCTTCCTTAGGAAGTCAATTATCAGATGGAAATTAGCAGGAGTTGAAAGGAAAAGACACTATCCCTCTGGCTCCCTGATCTATTTATTGATTGCTGGCTGGAAAGGAGGGACTCAATGAGGGGAATGGACACAATCCATGTCACTGGGATTATCAGTGTGAGGAGATGGAAGCCCGCTACACAAGAGTATTTAATTAACATTTAACCAGAGAGTCTGAGTCTATTCAAAGCTCCAGTAGCTACCAGTGGCTATGTAGTGATGTATGGATTCATTTTATATTATACTGGCTTTTGTGCTCTCATCCACTCAAGTTATTTAATAACCAAGCATCCTATAACAGGGATCTTTTAGAGGAAGTGGTATGTATCATACGATGTTCTGTCCTTAGGGTTTGAAAGGAATCCTAGAGTTTTAGTTAAACCTTCTAATTATAGGTCAGGTGTCTGAGGACCAAAGAGGTTTCCCTAAGGTTGATGTTCTCACACTTCTGGAGTGTAGAAACGGGGCTGTCAACAAAGCCTGTCTCTGGTCTCACAATCTTTCAATTCAACTAGAACTTAAAACATCAACAGTTACTCCTTCACCTATCGCACAGGAGGAGAGCCGTGCTTCTACCTTCACTGAGAATTATATACATATTCCAAAGATAGTCATCAAATGCTAGTCTGAATAGGAAGGCCCAAAAACCAGGGGAGCCAATGGTGTAAATCCCGGTCCAAAGGCAGGAGAAGACCTATGTCCCAGTTCCAGCAGGCAGGCAAGAAGGTAACCCTTTCCCTGCTTTTTGTTCTACTCAGGACCTCAGTGAATTAGATGATGCCCACCGACATTGAGGAGGCCAATCTACTTTACTGAATCCAATTAAAATGCTAATCTCATCTAGAAACATCCTCACAGACACCTTCAGAAATAATGTTTAATCTGGGGACCCTGTGGCCCAATCAAATTGACACATAAACCATCACAGCTTTTCACCCTAGTCCTACTACCTCCTCTAGGTCTTAGGCCTCATCTTAGGAAGGCAGTGCCCACTTCCTTCATCTTATGTGCCATAGAAATTAAAAAATCATAAAGACTATTATGAACAATTATATTGAACAACATATTCAACAATTTAGAAGCAGATAAACTCCTAGAAACATGCAACCTACCAGTACTGAATCAAGAAATAGAAGACCAATAACAAATAAGGATAATGAAACAGTAATCAAAACCTCCCAACAAAAGAGGCCCAGAACTAGATGGTTTCAAAGATGAACTCTACCAAATATTCAAAGAAGAATATCAATCTTTCTTAAGCTCTTCCAAAATATAGAATAAGAGGGAATACTTCCAAACTCACTTTGAGGCCAGCATTACCCTGACACCAAGGACAGAGAGACACTACAAGAAAAGAAAAATATGTAACAATATCTCTGATAAACATGGATGCAGAAATCCTCAACAAGGCATTAAAAAACAAAATTAACAGTACATTAAAAGAACTATACACTGTGATCAAGGGGGATTTATCCCTGGAATACAAGGACAGTTCATTATACATACCAAATCAGTGTGTTACATTGACAAAATGAAGGACAAAAAAATCACATGATTATCTCAACAGGTACAGAAAAGCATCTGGCCAAATTCAATTCAATACCCTTTCATGATAAAAACGCAACAAACGGGTATAGAAGTAACTTACCTCAATACAATAAAGACCATATATGAAAAGCCCAAAGCTAACATACTCAACGGTAAAAAAACTGAAAGCTTTTCTCTAAGATCTGGAACAAGGCAAGGAGGCTCACTCTTGCTGCTTCTATTCAACATAGTACTGAAATTATTCCATTTAATCTTCATAAAACTCCTAGAGGTAGGTAATATTATTATGTCTATTTTTACAAATAAGGAGAGGAAACAGATAATTAGAATGCCTTTCTTTAGTACATATATCTGGTAGATGTTAGAGGTAGGATTCAATCTCAGGAAATTCTAACTTTTGCACATACAACTTCTCTTCCTAGCAAATGAGATAATACTTTTTCAAAAAATCATGATGCCTGGACACAGTAAGTGCTTAATAATTATCAATAATTCAGAAATCACTATCTGTGAGACTCTGCAATTCTTCCTATGACGAAGCATTTCAATGAGCCAGCATCTTATCTCTGAAAAAGGCTTTTTTTCCATATAGCAAAACATGTGGGCATTGAGATAACTATATATAATGCCTGTGTGTGTGTATGTGCGTGTGTGTGAGTTATTTGCCAACAACTAAACCCATCAAGTCTTAAGCTGTGATCTTATCAGTTTTTATAAGCTAAACACCATCAGGCCAGGTCAAGACAAGTGTCTGTCTTGATTCAACTCCAGGGATGAGGCAGGGGTAGGTATGAAACTGACCTGATGTTTCCACAGATATAATTCTTTTATGTGTTCTAGGGGTTAACAGGCTAGCAGCAATATGTTCTGCCTCAGATTGTTTGAATACTACACTCTTCAGCCCTTAGTGGCTTCCTCTACCCCTACTGTTGGGCAATGACAAATAATTACATTGCCTTTGGGCCGTCCTCACTACCTCTTATATCTCACCTCTCTACAGCTGAGCAGAGAGTGACAGTGATCACACATGGGCATTACAGGTGATACAGAACTAAGCCTCAGAACTAGACTGAAGGTCAATGCCTCATGAACCATGCACTACTGAGATTTCTTTGTGAGCTGTGAAGAGCTGCAAGACAGATACCTGATTTAGCTCATTTATACTCATTAATCACAAGAGATGAACGCCTTCTGCCTTGCCAAGTTTTCACTTGTGTTTGGGAATTAATTAGTGGGTGGTTCACTTAAAATACTAATTTTTATACATTTTTTAATGTCTCCTATATCTTAGGTTTACTGCATGCACTTTGGAATAAGAGATATAGTTCATGCCTAGCCAGTCAGGACAGTTTGTTCATGGATAGGTAAAATATCCCAAAATGACTAGTGAGATACATTTCTGGGAATTTTGTTAAAGTCGGGAGAAAGAAAACTTTTTTCCCCCACTGAACTGGATGATGTAAAAAGGGAGCAACTGGTGACTGCCTTGCCACCCATTTGAGAGCCTTATTTGAAAGGGAAGACAAAATAGTGGAAAGTGTGCCCAAAAGATGAGTTCTGAATGGTTCGATTATCTTTATTTTTTCTTTTTTAATCAAACAGTATGAATTTAGGTTTTCTGTTACTTTTTTTTTTTTTTTTTTTTTTTTTTTTGTGGTATGCTTCTGTTACTTTTAACTAGAAAAATACTGAGCCATATAATCACTATTTCTGTAAGAAATATTTTACTTTGCATATCAGCTGTCTTTCTTATACAGTGAGCCACAATCAATTGGAAAATAAATCACAGATATTTAGCACACCTTCTTCCTGACGCTATTTGTTGTTAGGCAGTTTTTTGGACTTTGGAAATGATTTTTTGAGAGCTTCAAATGAGAGGGAATAAAACATTTTTATTTCCCAACCCAAGGCAGATGTCCATTTGCGGAAAAAAAAAAAAAGTACTACTATTAACTATTCTCTCCTCCTATCTGATACTCGTTCAAATGAAGAGACGTACCAAGCAAAGACTACTGGTTTAATGAACTTGATTGGCACCAACCCCTCATACACCATCATTTTTACTATCAATGGTTATATTTTAATCACTTGCTATATTCCCGACACTATGAAAAGCACCTTATTTTCTCATTGAATCTCCAAAATAACAGATATGACAAATTCTATTAATATCCATTAGTATTCTACTTTAATGAAAAAAATCTCAGAGCAGCTAAAGACTTTCCCAAAAATCACAAGCTAACAAGTGGTAGGCTGTGAATTTAATTCACCTCTGACTTTACAATACAGAATGCATGCTTATAGCCATCCTTATACAGAGTATACAGAGCTTTTTGACTTCCATTAACTCATTTAAATTACATAAAACCCTCAAGTTGATTCATAGAGAAGAAAGTTATTCATAGCATATTCTCATACAGAATTATTTTCCCCTAATTCTGTGGCCGTGTTTTTTATTATTTTCCCCAATTCATTCTCCTCTTCCTATTCTCTTTAGGTCTAGAAAGGTGAATTTCCCAGTGACATCGAGCTACTTTTCCTCAGGATGCCCAACTCATACTGTATATGTATTATCTGCATAAGAAGAGAATTTTTCCCCTCCTCTTATTAATAAGTAGATAACTTATGAACCAATGCAAACCATAATGGAACATATTAAATGTAAAACCCATATCCCATGTTCTATTGACAGACACAAACTAAAAAAAAGGAAGGTATACAAACAAGGTCTATCATCATCATTTCATCAATACACACACTGAAGCAAAGAAGGTAAAATGATTGTGATGATTATAGTAAAAATAGTTGTAAAACTCATGCAAAAAGTAGCTTACATGAAACAAGAAAGTTAACTAATCCTGTTTTACTATCAGTTGTATCCCTTTTCCTTTCTACAAGGACAATAGTCCCTCTGACCACCTCTACTAATATGCTTCATTCCAATCTCTTACCTTCCTTCAGCATATAAAAGAAGGGGAGATCCACAGCTAGGGTGTTCATCAAGACTTTTGCCCAGCACTGGCATCTGTTATGGAAAAGTATATGCATTAGAACCAAATAAATTTGGGTTTTGCTTCCACTTTTATTTTTCATCTTATCCCAAGCATCAAGGACTGCTTCCTAAAATGAGAAGAAAATCAATTATATCAGGTTGGGCAAAAATTATCTAAATTATACAGTGAGTAGAATAAAAAGATGAGAGATTGATTTCATTATTGCCACCAAAACTTCTGCTTTCAATACTAATACACTGTTTTGTTTTAAATCTTTATTGTGCTATATCAGGTACAAACTAGTTTTATTTTTTATTAAAACTGGACAAATTCTGACTGCTTAATAGGTGTTAACAGAGGACTTACATAGTAGGAACTCAATAAATAATTACGAAACGAACAGAGAATTCATGTTGCCATACAACTTTTACAAAATTCATATGTAGTAAGAAGATTAACTGAAGGGAATTCCCTGGTGGTCCAGTGGTTAGGACCTGGCACTGTCACTGCTAGGGCCCAGGTTCAGTCCCTGGTCTGGGCGCTAAGATCCCACAATCCGCACTGCATGGCAAAAAAAAATTAACTGTAAAGGTTTATTCACATGGGTGGTGAACTTAGTATTGTATTAACAAATGACAGAAGAAAATTACTTAACCCTTTTGGAAATTACTTTACTTAACTATTTGTTTCCATTTATTTTATTAAACAGGCAGGGCAAAACTGGAGACACAAATAAGTTCCAGTCTCCAGTCATTAAACTCATTTAACCTAAAAATAATAATAATTATAATAGTAAGTAAACATGCCTATTAGTAATAATTTAAAGTGTTCTCCATTTGTGAATTATCTTGTTAGATTTCCTTTCTCAATCTCTGAAATTGGAATGATGAACCAGGTTCTAGGAAGAGATTTGGTGTTTTACACATAATCCTGTGAAAACTGTTGGCATTACACTTTGACCTAATCTTTTGATTTTAGATTCTCTTATTTGTTTCTTATAACTCTTCAAATGAAGAGAATAGATAGAGGGAAATTCTGTTAGTAGCCAATTAATGAATAAAAAGTGTTCCACAATGGGATACCATACAACAATGAGGACAAAGAACTACTACTACACACCATATGGGTGAATCTATCAAATTAAGTATTAAGCAAAGGAAAGGAGACAACAAAGAGTATTACCGAACCGGACTCGTTTTGCCTGCTGCGCGGCAAGCCAAAACACGGAGAGGTCGAGGTGTGCAGCAAAAAGAGGGTTTATTAACAAAGCAGCCAAGACAAGCCAGGAGACGAAAAGAAAGAAAAACAAAACTCAAATTCACCTTCTGGAAGGTAAAAGGCTAGGGGTATTTACGGGCTACAGAAGCAAGGTGGCCTGAGGGGTGAAGAACGTGTGGTGCGAGAAAGATGATTGGATGTAAGGAAAAGGCGCGTTCGTTGTCATTCTGCGCAGGCGTAACTAAGCTACGGACCGCTGCAGGTTCAAAAAGTGAAGACTAGCGCATGCCCAGTTGGGGGGTTGGCGGTCCTATTCAGTCTAAACCGGCTCCACTCAAATTAGACACACCTGGGCTTCCCTGGTGGCGCAGTGGTTGCGCGTCCGCCTGCCGATGCAGGGGAACCGGGTTCGCGCCCCGGTCTGGGAGGATCCCACATGCCGCGGAGCGGCTGGACAAAACTCAAATTCACCTTCTGGAAGGTAAAAGGCTAGGGGTATTTACGGGCTACAGAAGCAAGGTGGCCTGAGGGGTGAAGAACGTGTGGTGCGAGAAAGATGATTGGATGTAAGGAAAAGGCGCGTTCGTTGTCATTCTGCGCAGGCGTAACTAAGCTACGGACCGCTGCAGGTTCAAAAAGTGAAGACTAGCGCATGCCCAGTTGGGGGGTTGGCGGTCCTATCCAGTCTAAACCGGCTCCACTCAAATTAGACACACCTGACACCAAGTACCTGGCAAACGGCTCCGGCAGTCGTCATGTTTAGGCTGAGTGCGGCTTGGAGCGCGTGCGAGTTTTTGCTAGCAACAATTAAAACGACCTTGATTAGTGAAGGCAGGTTACAGGTATAATAAATTTAACTGATGATTACTCATGTTTTTAAGAGTATGTTTAATATCCTTTAATTTTTATAATGTTCAGCAGTAATCTATGTTATTAGAAGTCAGGTACCTTTGGGCCTAAGGGGTAGTGACAGAGGTACTGGGAATGGGTTTCTTGATTGGGGTCCTTCTTACATTGTTGTCTCCATTTTATGAAGCAGCTGTTCATCTGGCTGTTCACTTAAGATTTGCAGGGCTTTTTTTTTTTTTTGTGGTACGCGGGCCTGTGACTGTTGTGGCCTCTCCCATTGTGGAGCACAGGCTCCCGACGCGCAGGCTCAGCAGCCATGGCTCACGGGCCCAGCCGTTCCACCAGGGAAGCCCTTGCAGGGCTTTTTGTGTGTAGGTTATAGTTAAATAAAATCTTATTAAAATTTAAAACAAAATAGTAAAGAAAACAAGATTGATTATAGGCCAACAGTTTTCCATTTTCAAAATATGGAAAAAATGAACACAAGTTTTTTGTGCAAACTTAAGTTTTTGAGTCCCTAAAGAAATATAGAATACTTATTTTGCATAACCTTTTTTTCCCAACAAATGCAAGTGACATTTATTTGAAGAAGGAAAATACCATATTTTAATGGAGTTATTTATTAGAATTTTGGTGCTACCCGGTAACGTATAATTCAAAAAAAAGATATTTTATATAATAATTATTATTTTCGTCCGTAGTATTAACTAAAAAAGAACAGGAAAAGATGGCAATGTATGATAGCTAGGTCAAAAGTAATTAGCTATTTTAATTTTTTAAAATCCTCTAAATGTTCTTTTAGGTCAAAATTGCTGTTTATTAATTTCACCTGAGTTCACGGTTGTTTTCACTTTTACTTTTCCTACGGTATTTAAATCTGACCATTGAGGAAGGAGGCTAATACAAAGTTATCAGAGCCAAAAATAGTTAAATGTGTTAAGAACTGCCTTAAATAATATGTATTGTTAAACTATTTATAAATATATATAAACTTATAATTCATTTTATCTCTAAATATGCTTTGGTTATATGATGTTTTATTTTCAGTCATTCTTCTTATGTATAATTTTGAAATTCCCAGGAATGTTAAAAAGGAAGCAGATGTTGATGTGTGCAGACTGATTCATTGACCTGTGTGCTGGATAGGTGTCCTGTTTCTATCCCACCATTTGAAGGAAGCCCCAAAGCTGAACAATCTAGTGACTAGTATGAGAGTTCCAGAAAAAGGAGGATTTCACTTCTAACTAGGACAGTGCTTCTCAAAGTAAGTCCTGGGAAACATTCATACTAAGGGAAGTTCATTGGAGCTCTAAGAGAAAAATGATTTCGTGCCAAAAATAAATTTGGGAGGTATTGGGGTAAATGATCTTTTCTTTCTCTAAGTAATTGATATATATGGGAAATTACAGTCAACCAATGTAGAATACACTTTATATACAAATGTGACATGAAATATTCACCACGTGTAAGGTGGACCACGAAGAATGCTCAAAAAAGTCCCAAGTGTTCTTTTTCTGACTAATTAATTACTTTAGAATTGAATATCTATAAAAGCTCCTATTTATTTCAAAATTAGGCAACACATTTCTAAATATTCCAAAGGTCAAACAAGAAATACAAGGGAAATCAGAAAATAATTCAGAATGATGACAATGAAAACACTTCAGTATTTGTGAGGTGGAGCTAGGGCAGAGATTATAGTGATATTTAGAGCTTTCGATGTTTATATAATAAAAGGATAATTAAATCAATAAACATAGGACACAAATTAATGAAACAGACACGACGATAGAGAAAAGCTACAATCCACATACAAAGCTTAATAAAATTAATAAACCCCTATCAAGACTGATCAAGAACAGAAAGAGAGAGAGCCAATTACTTATAATAGGTTTTAAAGAGTTGATAATCACTGCAGATCCTGCAGAGTATAAGGATAATAAGAAAATATTATAAATATTTTATACAGTAATTGAACAGCTTGGATAAAATGGGAGAATTCCTTAAAAAGCAAAACTTACCAAAGTGATTCAAAAAGAAAGAGGCTATTTTAATGGCTCTCTATACAATAAAATTTTTGAAGTATTGTTAAAAAGTCACACACAAACAAAACATCCAGTCCAGAATGGTTTTACTGATTTTACTGGCAAATTATACCAAACATTTAAGGAACAAATGATGCCAAACTTAGACAAAATAGTTTTAAAAAACTCAGGGGTCTAATACCACCAAATTGTTTCATGAAGTGAACATAACTCTGAAATTAAAACCTGACAAATATATGCAAGAAAATGCAAGTATAGAAAAAGATGCCTTAAAATCCTAGAAACATATATCCTTAAAAGTTATTAGCAATTCATGTGAAAGGGTAATAAATTATGACTGTGGGAGGCAGAGTAATGGCTTCCCAAAGATGTCCACTGCTGATTCCTAGAAACTGCAGAGTTAGGTTACGTGGCAAAGAGAAATTAAGGTAATGGAATTGTTTGCTAATCTGATAAGCTTAAAACAGGGAGATTATGTTGATTACCTGCCTGAGCCCAAAGTAATCACACAGGTCTTAACAAGTGGAAGAGGGAGGCAGAAGAGAGAGAAGAAAGATGGCACCATGAAAAGAATTTGGTGCCCTGACGGTGACCAGATCATGGAAGAGAATCAAACAAATTTTTTTTTGAAATGAACTAATTGATTACTGTATAAAATTCATGGTCTGCATGATTTGAAAGTCAGTTTCAGAGTTTACAGTAGCATTGGATCATTTTTAAGCTTAAAAATTGTTTACTGTAAAATCTAATGCAATGTATGCTATCCAGTTTTAAATAAATGTGAACTCATGCATATTTTTTAAAATCTGATTCCTTGGCTGAATTGAAACCCTAATAAAATTATATACATCTGTATATAACACTTTTATTCAAGGCCATTTATATGTAAATCTAATGGCTCTTAATTCCAGAGAATATCATTTAAAATGATGGTATAAAAAAATGAATGTTAAATTTAATAACATTGACAGGGTGAGATCTTTAACCAGATGTATTCATTTTAAGATTAAAATAATTAATTTGGGAAAATACTTTTTGAAATGAAGAAACCAAAGGCTAAAATTGGGATTCCTTTTGCTGAATATGAATAAACATAGATACAATAAAATAGGGCAGAAGGGAGAATTATGAGGTGTCCTAAATTCCATCTCTTACTGAAAATAGGACAATGAAACAAGAATCCTGACTTGCCCTAAATTTCATCTGTTTCTGCTAAGTCAGCTTTTACTAAGACAGAAGGTGGCATTTTTGACATATACTTCTGATTGGTATTCATAACATTTACTGCCCACCAATGTGTGATTGAAATTATCTCTTGGAGAGTGTTTCCCTCTTTCAGTCTGTAAATACGTAGAGAGTTATCTGTGAATGTGGCAGGGAAAAGTGGGTGCAGGGGAAGGGATCAAGAGAACCATTCCAAAATGTCCTCAGATCTTTGTGACCCAGCTTTATCTTGGGTAACAGAATGAGACAAAGACATAACTCTATGCCCTGCTTTTTTTTTTTTTTAACAAAAGGACTGGCTTTCTAAACTTTCTTAAACCAAAATCAATCTAGGCCCTCCATTTTTATGTTTACTAATAAGCCAAATTTTAATTTAAATGAAATAGATATATGTGTACCTATTTTCAACAGATTTTTTCATGCAGCATTCATTGATTAAAATAATTGATAGCAGGGCTTCCCTGGTGGCGCAGTGGTTGGGAGTCTGCCTGCTGATGCAGGGGACACGGGTTCGTGCCCCTGCGGCTAGGCCCGTGAGCCATGGCCGCTGAGCCTGCGCGTCCGGAGCCTGTGCTCCGCAACGGGAGAGGCCACAACAGTGAGAGGCCGGCGTACCTCAAAAAAAAAAAAAAAAAATTGATAGCAAATAAGATCAACTGATAAAATCACGACAAGCTCATATAAATATTTTTTAATCTAAGGGATATCTTTATTCTGCATACTTTGAAAAGGATAGTCATAAAAGACCCCTTTAAATTGATAAAGTTTGATATGGATAGCTGGAAAACTTTGGAATACCAAATCAAGAGTAATTTTACTAAACACACACTAACAGGTTCATTGTTGCAAAGAAATGTAACACTACTCTATTTTCTGTAAACTAAAACCTTAGTTCATTTTTAAAAAAATGACAAGAACAACACAAAATCCACATTACTGATATTTTTACCATGTGTGTTGTACTGTGCTTCTAAGGATATAGAATGTATAATCTCATACCGACCTTACCATGACTTTTTGAGGTAGGAACTCATTTTGTGAAAGGTGGGACAAAGGTTTGGAAAAATGAACATAGTAAGTGGCAAGGTGTATCATAGCCCTCAAATCTATTGTACATAGAAAAAAATGGTTTATTGTATATAGAAAAATATCTAAAATAATTGTAGCTAAATGACTACCTTGGAAATATATGTATTGATTTTTATTCTCTGTTTGAAAACTTGGCCAATTATATGTAACAGTATCTATGTTAGGAAAATGGATTGGGTGTAAGAACTAAGCTAAAGAAATGAATCTCTAAGCATTAGTCCTTTGGTGAAACATTCTATTTTCTCAAGTAATATCAGATAAGATACCTTACTAATTCAGTTGGTCACTAGAAAAATCCAATAGTAATATTGATCCAAAAACCCACCTTGCACATGCAAAATAACATAATGTAAAAAGCCATGTATTTTTCCTAAATAACTGATATACGGTGATTACTAGAATTAGAAGCATTCTTATGAGGTATTTTGTTTCCCAGTAAAGTTTATTTAGTGCATTAAGAAAGAAAATGTTAAATCCTCCATCTTAAGGAGAAATACACTCTATAGTCTACAACACTCTGAGAAGTTGATTAATAGATAGCTCCCTTACTGGACTGTAAGAGCCAAATGGGAGGGATGATTCATCATCATCATATTTTCACATAACATAGTGCTTGAACATTATTAGACCCTTAATAAACTTGAATGAGTGGACAGCTTGGTGTTCATGTCAGAGTTACTCCTCCCAGTGTGGAGTAAAAAAAGAATTGAAAAGCTCCTCCTTACGTAAAACTGTCATCTCCTTGTGCTACCTAATCTTTGGGTTTATTTCTGAACACTGAAGCCAACTGTAAGTTTGTATCAAGCAGGTTCAGATGATAAAAATACCAGCAAGTTCCATCAAATAGTATTTGTGACCAATTATAATAAAATAAGTGACCGAATTAATAGAGGTGGTGAAGATGGATTACTATTGAATGAAGGGAGCAGAAAAATTACTTCACAAAAAAACATTTATTCCTTTATAATAAATTTTAAATATATAAATTCCTCTGCATCAACCACTTTTCTGAACAACATTATAGCCTGAGTTATAGACAAGTGGTGGATAAACGTTTAAAATTGGGTTATTGTCTTGCATTAGCAGAATATGCAAACCTTGCTCCAAGATGCCTAAAATATTTGAAGGTAAAATTATCAAAATTTTTCCTTTGATTATCTTTCTCAAAATCTGTCTTCTACTTGTGAGATATAATAATTCAGAGGTGTTTGAATCATTTTCTATGCTTTAAGAAATTATCATAAAAATAACAAGACCCTCTCCTCCCATTTGATTTGATTTGATTTGAAGCGTTCTCTCACGGTTTTGCTCAGACTTTTGCATCACAAAGTTGTGCGTGGGGGATTCGTCCTGCTCGATATAGTTACTTGCCCATCTTCACTTAATGATGGTCATAAAAATCTCTGAATCAGAGCAAATGGTCTATGTCCCTCCCCTGCCACCGTCCTTACAACACTTGTTAGGGGCTCATTAATTACTGTGGGAACATTTGCTAAGGGTCTGTGGCTTGGGTTTTCAGCAAAAATTTCTCCAAGGAGTTTTGTTTCTCTTTGTTTTCACAGTTAAAATGGTCTTAAAAAATGCTTCAGACATGATCTTCCCTTTGAAATAGAATCCTCTGAAGTTGTGTTTAATATCTCGCTATGTGGCTTTTAGAAGCTTTCAGACCCTATGTCTTTAAACATCCTTTGTTCATTTTCGCAGGTATTGGCCTTGTAATATTGAAAGGAAGGTAGGTCTGCTACTTTAGTAATGGAAATGCACACCCAGGCTTATTCATTAAGGACAATAGATTAAGTACACATTGGACATAAGTGCCTCTGACTGAGTTCCTGTTCAGGTTCCAGCTAAGAATTTGGTACTCATTTGCGTTGTAATTCATTGGCCATAGGTGTCTGTCACACACAGAGATGATAAAACATTAGAGCGAGAAGGAACTGTAGAGGGGTAGAAATTTGCACATTTGTATTTAGCAAAGTAAATGCATCTTTACTTTTTGTAACAACCTCTTTTGCTTTTTTTTTGTTTTTGTTTTTGGTGCCTCCATTCCTGCTGTGTTGTTGGAGAGAAAAGGAGATTTTATCTTGCTAATTGAAAGAGCTCCAGTTGCTTCTGATTTTAAAATGTGTTTTTTCAAGTAACTCACTTTCTTATGGATAAATGCTAAAATTTTCAGTTTTCTTCTCCTTTTTCATGCTCCTTCTGAAGATAATGCCTGGGTCTGTAAAGGCTGGAGAGCTTCAGTGGTGTTTAAAAGGGCATTTGGAGGGACTTCCCTGGTGGTCCAGTGGTAAAGAATCCGCCTTACAATGCAGGGAACACTGGTTCCATCGCTGGTCAGGGAACTAAAATCCCACATGCTGCGCACTACTGAGCTCGTGCGCCTTAACTAGAGAAGAGAAAACCTGCACGCCACAACTAGAGAGAAGCCCGTGTGCCGCAACGAAAGATCCCGAATGCAGCAACTAAGACGACGCCGCCAAAAATAAATAAATAATAAATAAATCTCAAAAAAAAGACAAGGCATTTGGAGGCAATGCAGAAATTAAATTGGAACATAGACATAAGCTGATTCGGCGACTGAACTTGGCTGGGACAGTCCCTGTTAAGGCCTGTTGTCTGGGTATAATTTTTTTTTTTTTACCTCTTTATTGGAGTATAATTGCTTTACAGTGTTGGGCTGGTTTCTGCTGTGTAACAAAGTGAATCAACTTTAGAGCTGATCTCCCTGTGCTATGCGGCTGCTTCCCACTAGCTATCTATTTTACATTTGGTAGTGTATATATGTCAGTGCTACTCTCACTTCGTCCCAGCTTCCCCCTCCCCATGTCAAGTCCATTCTGTACGTGTGTCTTTATTCCTGTATGCCTCTGCTTAGACCATATAGATGAAAATACCAGAAGCCAGTTATACAGATGACCTTCCATGTCAGAGCAGCTACTTTGTGTCAGGCCTTACATTCGAAACCTAATACGTATATTAATATTTCATTTAGCTTATTCTTTAGTTCAAACAATATCTGAGCACTTTTCACCTGCTAGCCACTATTCTGGGCTCCAGGAGATTTGGCACTGAAGAAAACAGACCAGTCTCCATCATGAAACCTATGTATCGGTGTCACTGGTCATCGTTCACATTTGTTGACTAAAAAAAATGCACAATGTGGAAGTTGTGAGTTAAGTTTCACTGGGGGCAAAATGAGGACGATAGCTCTGGAGACAGCATTTCAGATAGCTCTGAGGGACTGCTCCAAAGAGGTAGGGGCCAGGTCAGTCTACATATGATTTTAGCAAAAGGGGACAGTGTCATCAAGCACACATGTAGGCAAAGGCTTGCTGCTAGTTGCTGGGAACATATGTCACCCTTAATGATTTTAGTGCTTTTCTGGATATGAGAAGATATAAGAAATTAGGCTCATGAAATCTTCTCCTGAAAATATCTATCTGAAGGTCTGTTCTGCCATTTTTTTCCCAGAGCACAGAGTGCCTCATTCCTGATCTCCACCCTGAACTCCTTTCAGGTTGTGTTGAAGGTCAGCGGCTGCAGTGGCTAGTGACTTAATCCTTGTAGAGGCAGATGGCAAGTGCCAAGTTTTAGCTTGCACATTAAATGATTTAATTTATTTTAGAGACAAACAAGGCCTCCAAAAAAAGTGACATCCAAAAAGTCAAGTAATGGGTTAGTGATAAATCCATTATCAAAACCCCAGTTGCCTGAAAAACACCGTAATTATAACAGGGGTGAGCCTATGAGCCAAATTTGCCCACCGCCTGCTTTTGTAAATAAAGTTTTGTAGGAACATGGCCAAGCCTATTTATTTCTATACTGTCTACAGCTGTTTTTGCCCTACAATAGCAGAGTTGGGTAGTTGCAGCAGATCCCATATGGCATGCAAAGCCTAATATGTTTACCATCCAGCCCTTTACAGAAAACATTTGCCAACCTCTCTTCTATAATATAGGTATTCATATTCCTGACGATCTCATTCACGAAGGTAAAACCTGACAATGTAGGCTTAGCCATTTACCACCTGTGTCGCCTTGAACAAGTCAACCTCTGAGATTCAATGCCCTTACCCATTAAACGGGGATAATAATTAGTGCATTGTTAGCAGTGAAGATTAAATTAGCTAATGTATGTAAAACAGAGCTGGTAAAAGAAGAGAAAGTGTTATTAACATTTCTAGCTGGATAGCTGCTCTGTGAGCTCTCAGCTGTGAAGGGTGAAGGTACAGGATGAGATTTTGTTTCTCCTGTTTCTGTGCCCTGACAACCAATGGCTTCCTGGGAGTTTTTGCACATAATTTTCTAATGTGAGGGATACTTAACAGCACTCAGGAGTAAACAATGATTCTGGGCTTTAGTGGCCTCTCAGCTCAGCAAGAGACATCTTTTCTTACAAATTTGTGGATCACTGCTATGAGATGTCCAAGTTGTGGGTTGACTTAATGAGAAAAGAGGAATGAGGAGCAGTTACATTTCCATTAAGTGGACAACATTCCCCTTGAAAAGGCTGCTGGAATTGAAGCAACCTCTTCTCCCTCAGGTGTAGTCATAGAAGCACAGAACTGAGTGATTCATTAAAGATGTGTTTGTTTTTGCCTCTGAAATCAGCTGTCTCAAAAGATTATTCCGTGGTCACGAAGGACTAAATTCCAATTTATAGTGGAATTGTTAAGCCAGCACAGAGGCTATGAGAAGTTTCTAGAGAGGTTGGCTCTTGGGACCCATGAAATAAGAGCAGATTCCAAAATATTTGGAAATTCCCTGTGGGACCCATAGGCCATTTGTAATGTGGGAATTGGAAGAATCAAAGCCACAGACTGCCAAAATTTGGTGCAGTTCCACCTTAATCATCACAATAATCAAATTAGCTAATACGTGTCTAACACTTTCTGTGTATGAATGTCTATGCTAAGTATTTTATTAACTTTATCTTATTTAGTACTCTCAGCCATCTTAAGATATAGGCATTACCTTTATATCACAGATCATGAAATTGAATCATGAAAGGTTAACTAGTTTGTAGTGAATTGCCCAGCTGCTGAACTACAGAAGTGGAACTAGGTGCACACCAGGTCTTCTTGTTTACAGAGAACAGTCTTTGTCCATACTTGCACTTCATTTCCAGAGTTATATTTATGCATATTTAAGGTTCTTCTGTGGAGCCTTCTCTGACAATATTAAGATTTTTACTTCTACTTCATCCAGAAATCTTCTGACATTATACCTAATGATTCTCTCACCCACTTTAACTAAGTGAACACAGATTTACTCAGGCTTACAAAGAAACAAAAATCAAAAACAGAAACCCGCTTTCTGTTGAGGTAATCTCTGGTTTACTCTTTTTCTTCTTTCTGTCAGTCATCTTCTGTGCTAATATAACTTTTTTTTCCAAACCTGTTAGTTATTTGCATAAAATTCCTAGTGTTTGCTAGGCTGTTAGTAGAATATGAATAACAGCAAATATTTATTGTACACTATTCCTGTTTTAGGCACATGGCAAAAAGTCTGACATGCAGTATACCATTTAACCTTCACGACAATCCTTTCAATTAGTTATTATCATTTCCATTTTCCATCCAAAGAAACACTCAGAAAGATTAATTTGATCAAATTCAAATTGCTTCTAAAAGTGGAGTTAGTATTCATACCAAAATCTGTATAATTCCAAAAGCTATATTCTTTTAAACACTTCTCTGTAGTTCACTTTAAGAGCTTATTTTTCATCAATTATTTAAGGATACTCCATCTTACATTAATATGCTCTGAAAAATGCTGCTAATCACTTATTTCTAAGGGAATGTCTTGTCTCTCTGGTGCCCTTCCAGTTTTCTGTCTGCTCTCGTCATTCTGAGTGTGCCGTCATCTTTAGCTAATCCTCTTCTCCATTTCTATGTGTCATTCTCTCTAGGTGTAGTAAACTGGAGCCTTTTGATTTAGCTCCCTTTAGAGGTGGACATACTAATTTCCACAGTAAGTCTACATCTAAAAATTTCTTTTATCAGACTCAAATAAATACTTCTGTGTAACATCACTTACTGTCCATCCTAGCTGCTATTAAGCAAGAATTTTTCCTTTTAACTTTCCCTGTGTTCACTGATTTCTCAAGCAAGTTCTGTCCAAAGTAGAGAAGCACTGAAAGACACTCAAACTTACTTGTCCACCACTGCAATGCCAAGGAACTGTTTTAAGTAAAGAACAAGAAAGAAGCAGCTCAGGGATGACAGAGTTGGTGTAACACCTTGGTATAGACATAGGGATTGGAATAAAAAAAGATCTGGATTTGGATCCTCTTATTTAGGGACCATTTGGTCTTGGGGAATCAGTCATCATTACTGAGTCCTAATTCTACTATCTTGAGAATATAACACCTGCACACTTCACTGAGGTGTTTATCCAGTCTGGACTTGCTGAATACCTACTAAGGGCCACAGTTCTTGTGAAGATTGATTGGGACAGCTGGCATACGGATTGGGGTTGAACACATGAATCACCTAAACCAACACAAAAGCTAAATGCCATCCACCAATCTTGTGAAGGACTGGGGGATTCCATTCAAATTTTTATTATTAGTGCCATTTGTTTTAAAGGAACCTCTCCAAGTAAGAATTCTCTTGGACTCTTTTAGAGCCCAGGTAGGCTAGAGAGCCAAAGAGGATTTCTGAGAATATAGTCACAATACCTGGTCTGATAAAATCTTATTTTTGTGAATTAATGTAAAAGCTAAATGCCAGAAGGCATAATTTATTCATTGCAGCTGGTTAAACATGTAACAAATTACCTTAATTATGGATTAGAATGCAAACAATCAGAAACTGCTAAAAAAATATGGAATATATGGTCAAAAAATGAGGAGTCCAACCAATTGGGAGTTTGTGAAATGTTCCATGAGAGGATTAGGCTGCTAACAGAGATGTGGAAAATATATTTTAAATTCTCATTGTGATTTTCATGCAAAATGATGCCATGGTACCGACATTGCCTTGGGGAGAACTGATCTCCGCTCACATATCCCTCTAAGGCAATCTTTGGGGAGGCTGATTTCCCAGCCTTAACATTTGGCTGCTATGTTCAATGCACTTCCAGGTAAGCTGCTTTGAAACCAGCACAGAAAACACGTGTTTTGAATGGTTTTGATTTCAAGTACTTCTTGACTTCCTCCTTACTTATTCCATGTAGTTCTAAGAAATCAGAGCAAGAGGGGCACTTAGACACCACTGAGTCCAAAGCTTTTATTTGACAATAAAGAAACAGAGGTTAAAGTATTTTAAGGGATACACAGCTTGTCCAGGAGGAGAGTTTAGAAAAGCCAGGAATGTGTAATGGAAAATGGTAGCTACTATTTCTTGAACGCTTATTATGTTGCAAGCACAGGGCTGGGTGTTACAAACACATTGTCTCATTTGGTTAGCACAATGAGTCTAGGAGTAGATATTGGTACTTTGATTTACCAGAGGAGGGAATTAAATCTTGGAGAATTTTAAAGTTTGGAGAATTGAAGTAACTTCCTCGAATAACAATTTATCTATACTCTAAATATATATGCTTTCCGTCCAAAGCATCTTCTTTCAATTCTACAGATTACTTCCTTTTTCACATTTATTTTGTAAAAAACAACAGCAACAACAAAAAACTAAACAAAAACATGCCATGAGAACGATCGTCTTAAAGAGTTCAATATCAAAAAACACCAGAAACAAATACACTGATGTCTTTCTTCCTCCTTATTAACTAGTTATTTTGATAATTGCATGCAGTTTTGATAGAATAATTTGATAACCACAGGAAGGAAAACACCCTTTAGGCATCTTGTTTTGTTTTGTTTTTCATTAAGAAGAAACAGTATAAGTGTATTAAGAAAATTTAACCGTCATTTCAGCAACCTAATTGATGCTTTCTGGAAATACACTTGACTATATACCTTAGCAAGTTACTGGAAGTTTTACTCTATTATACAAGACACTGGGGGAAAGAAAAAGAGTTGTGCTATTCCATATTTATTCAGCCATGATTAATATCGTGTTGAATAATAATTTTTAATTTCCATTTCTTGAATATATTTATTAATTTACCTCCTGCCAATATATGGCTCTGGTTGCCGCTATTTAGAATTTATTCCTGTTCTTCCTAAGTATCATTTGCATAATGGAATGACAAGGTCCATTCACTAGCAGTTGGTTGTGGGGTGTTGGACAGAGTGACTGGGTTGTAATTAGTGGCATCTGGCCTCTTGTTTCATTAGCATGCAAATGGAACTACCAGAGGCCATGACAGCCTGGCAGTTTCACAACAGTCACTATAATGCATATCTGCTTTTATAAGCATATCAGTGGGATTGCTTTTTATAAAAGAATAAAATATGTATGTGTGAATGAATTTGATGGTCTATCTTTGCATCCTGGAATCTTAAAAAAAATTCTTTTTCATCAAAGGAGAAAACAGGACAGCAACACATCAGTCTCAACCTTTCCTTTCCATTTTTAGGTTATTGAAAATGTAATCCAAGCTCTTGTTTCTGCCTGGCCTGCCTCCATTTCCCCAGTGAAATCTTTACTCATTGCTTTGTCTTCTTTATTTTCCCTAATTAAACTACCCAGTTTCGTCTTTATAAAAAGTGGCACTTTTTTTCTTCTCATGGCAATACCTTACTCAAGAAATAACAAGGCTCTCTAGTCTCTATTTCACTGGGTCGAGACACTTCTCCTTGGTCTTCATGGTTCTGTTATTACTTGGGAATCATTGGTGCTGCTGCTGATGGCTGTATTGTAATTGGAGCTAACCCTGTTGGAAGCTTGTATGTAGAGAGGATTGTTTTAGCCTTCTTTGATCTTCTCAGCAATTCAATAAATTGGAACTATTGTACTAAGGTGTCTATTTTCAGATTTAAAAAAAAAAAAAACAGAAGAGAAATCAATAAAAATTAGGCTCTGAAAGGTGCTGTAACTTTCCTAAAGCCATTCAGCAAGTGTTAACACTCAGGATTTGAATCCAAGCCTCTCTGACTGTAGAATCCCATTCTCTAAGCCACTTTTCTCTGCCACTTCCTACAACAGATGAACTTTCAGTCTGGAAAGTAATTTTGGGCTCTGAAGATTCTTCAAACAACAGAATTTTATCATTACAAAAACATTCTAAGGCTCTTGATTTGAAAAATTTGTCACAGTGACAATGTTGAATATTTTACTTACATGTAACTAGATGTTTATTTGCATGTCAGTGTGATTTTACTCCTTGTCATCTCATGGATTGAGATCACTATTTTCCAAAGTGTGAAGTGAAGAATCTCTGTTTCATGGATTGTCTATGGGTATTATATGATAATGGTGTTTCTTGGTCTATTAAGTTTGGAAGTATTTGGGTTAAACTACATTAGCAAGTTTTCCCTAGAGCAGAATTTCTAAAAGCCTTTTATGTGCTAATGTGAATATACCTAACTTTAAGGGAGTCTGAGAATATTGAGGATCTTTTATTTTTTTACCTCGAATGTGTGAAATTCTATTTGCCAGCAAGGAAACTGTTGCAGAGGTTACAGGTTAAGGACTATCAGGTAAGTGATACCCTGTTTCTGGTATGAGACCCTGGGCAATAAATTAAAATGTAGCCCTGTATTTCTCAAAGGCCTTTGGGATCGCTTCTTGAATCATATATAATATAGAAGTCCTGAAATGCAGGAGAGTGAAACATGTGCCAAATTGTTAGTGTAAAGATTAAGGAAGATAAGCAAAGTACATAGCCCAGTACCTAACATAAAGTGAATACTCCATAAAGGTTTAATTTAAATATAAGTCAATTTCCAGAACTTTATATTGTGTTCTTTTCCTTATCTAATATAAGTAATTTTGAAATAGTAAAGTTTGATTGACAAGGAGAAAAATATCCACTACCGTCATCCTTAATCATCGTCTGTAATCAGCAGTGAATTAACAGCAGTGGCCTCTCTCTGTTGCTATCAATTACACACATTATTAATGGATTGACAAAAACCTGCCAAGGCATAGATTGTTAACAGGAATTGACACTTTGGTTATTGCTAGTGTCAGACATTAATTTTGGAGGGTGCAATCATGCCACACTAAAATGCATGTTGTGATGGTTTATGTTGTGGGAGAGAAGACTGTTTCTGGAAAGTGGTTTGGAATGTAAGTTGAAGGAAAGATATTAGCAGATGTCTGAGATAAGAGACATGGAGAGGAGATAGTGCCCACACAATGGTTATTGACGCATGCCAACAACTGTCTTATACAGCAGAAATTCTGGGTCATTAATCTGGAAACTCCTAAGTTGGTTAAATAAAATCTAGAACAATCTGAATATTGTAGCTATTTTAAAATTTACTTTGAAAGTATTAAATCTTGGAAAAAATAAAATAAGCTTTTCTTCGTTTAATTCTCAGAGTAACATTCTGGGGAAATTGAAGATGAGAAAATTGAGATTGTGTATTTTAAATTACCCTAGTTAAGTTGCATTTGGTTGGAAAAGAGCTAAGAGTTGAGCACACTTTTCAGAAGTGCAGATATTTTTCACTGTACAGTATTATCTCCCTAGAGCTCCTAAGATTTGGGAGGAATTGGTGGTGATAAGGGGTGGCAGAAAGAATAGTAATGGAACCTTTCAAACGGTGCGTAGGAAATGGCTTAAACACGCCTCCCTAGCGCCCCCTGGAGGCAAAATGCAAGTTTAGTTTCATCCCCCATAATGGGATGCCAACTCCATTTCCCTTCCCAGGGAGGTCAATGATGCTCCATTTTCCATTATATTTTTTATCTGCTATTCTGGCCTGCTAACTGTGTTGTGATTATAATCATCACTGATGAAGAGTTGGCCTGTGGTGACTTCTCACCAGCTGTGGCTGGATTCTTGCTCTAGTCTCAATCTCTACCACTATCAAATAGGATCCTCTTGGAGCTAGAGATTGCCTTGAGTTTCACACTGGGCTGAGTTCATAGATGTGACAAGGTGAGAGCATAGCTTTCACTTGTGGAGATTTAGGAATGCCTCCAAGGTTATAAATACTCATAGTCGTCATAAATATCTTAAAGGAAGTAGTCTTTCATCCCCAGGGAGTAATAAAATAACATAAAAAAGCAGGGGTAGTGAAATATTTATTTTATGTTGAAAAGATGAAAAGGCACCCAAATACTTATTCTCTATAAGTGGGCAAGGCAAGGCCTCATCCAATTTTTATACTTTAATACACAAGATTCCTTAGATCCTCAGTTATCCTAGATTCTCATCTTTGACCTATTTAAATGCATCTCCTTGAATATAATCCTTGGATCTTTTCAGCCTTCTTTCATAGTTTGTCTGCTTTTTCTACAAATTATCTATGTGGAACATTAGGTTTCTTGTTGTTTGTTTTTCACCATTTGCAAATGTAAAATTCCTTTGCACAACACTGAAAAAATGTATTATTTCAAGCACAGTGTTATATATGCATTACCTCCTTGATTCTTATTTTCATTTGTATTAGTCTGCCAGGGCTGCCATAATAAAGTACCACAGACTGGATGACTTAAATAACATAAATTTACTTTCTCACAGTTTTGGAAGCTGGAAGTCCAAGATTGAGCTGTTGGCAGGTTTGGTTTCTCCTGAGGCCTCTCTCCTTGGCTTGCAGGTGGCTACCTTCTCACTGTGTCTTCAAATTGCTTTTTCTCTGTGCACATATATCTCTGGTATCCCCTCCTCTTCTGATAAGGATACCAGTCATATTGGATTAGTGCCCTACTCTTATGACCTCATTTAACCTTAATAATACCTCTCTAAAGTCCCTATTTCCAATATGCAGGCATATTGGAGGTTAGGACTTCAACATATGAATTCTAGGGGGACACAATTTAGTCTATAACATCATCCAAGGAGATAAGAATTTATACCTGTCTTACAGGTGGATAACAGTTTATCCACATCTTCAAGATGAGGAAACAGAGGTTTGGATAGAATGTCTTGCCAAATTGGAAGCTAGATTCTTGGCTGTACTATGTTGGGCTGGAAAACCACATATTCTCTGTGAGAATCTGCATCAGAATCACGTGTAGAGGGACTTCCCACCACTGGTGGCACAGTGGTTGAGAATCCGCCTGCCAATGCAGGGGACATGGGTTTGATCCCTGGTCTGGGAAGATCCCACATGCCTCAGAGCAACTAAGCCTGTGAGCCACAACTACTGAGCCTGCGCTCCAGAGCCCACGAACCACAACTACTGAGCCCGCGTGCCGCAACTACTGAAGCCCGCATGCCTAGAGCCCATGCTCTGCGACAACAGAAGCCACCACAAAGGGAAGCCTGTGCACTGCAACGAAGAGTAGCACCCACTCACCACAACTAGAGAAAGCCCATGCGCAGCAGCGAAGACCCAACGCAGCCAAAGAAAGAGAAAAAAAAAAAAAAAAGAATCAGCTAGAGAAGTACACCATTGTAGGTCATCAGAACAAGGGCTTAGGGGCTGAGTTGAATCTGCAGAGGCCATTGATAGAACTAAAGTAATTTCGAGTAAGGGTTTTGAGAGCTCCAAGTGCTAAAACTGCACCTATCTGGAGCTATAGTCATGATTTTTATGATAGACATTTATGGAATATTGCATGCCAAGCAATGAGTTAAGTGCCGTGGGTTGTTGCATACACACACACCCAGAGTGAGAGAAAATCCTATTATTGTTCTCATTTCCCTGATGAGGTTCTGGAGGTTCAGAGAGACGTTAACAGCTTGCCAAAGAACATAGTGGGAGAACTAGTATTGACTCACTGGCTGTTTATCTTTTAGTTCACAAACCTTGACTCACTAAAAAAAGCTGCATCTTGAGCTTGCAGCTTCCACATCCTATCTCAAATTCTCTCACTTTCAGGAAACTAGCCAGAGCTCCTGATAAGGAAACCTGCCATGGGCCCCTCTTTAAGAACAAGATGAGATTCTTCAAAAGAAACAGACAGTACAACAAATGTCAGTTTATTCTGCACTCTATTTGCATGCACAGTTTCACAAGATGAGGTTATCCATCAACATTCCAGATGATTTGTATGCTCACGACATTTGTAGCCTTCTCTACCACATATTATTCCATTACCCATCACAGACATAACAGTGACCGTCTCTCATATACTTTAACTTTCTTAAGTCTTTTGCTAATCCAATGCTATCAACCTTTCTGATTTACGTACTCTAAGACTTTCAAGACCAAGTCCATTTTTTTTTGTCTACCACATTGGATGAAAAAGGATACATTAGGATGTAAATGTATGATGATGATAGCCAAAGTAAGATGATGATACTTTGGCTATCATCAGGGAGATGATGATAGCCAAAGAAACATGTATTTATTACATGCCAGGAACTGAGGTAACCACTGTAATTGTGTGTGTGCGTGTGTCTATAATTACAGTTAATCCTCAGAATTCTATGAGTAGATACGATTTACTATTACTCTTATTTTACATAAAGAAGCTGTTTTGTATAGATTGATCACTCACTTTTTCCATAAGCAAATGGTGATGACAGTATTATGATTAAAGTTCTATGACTCTACATACTGTGACATATGTATATGTCACATATATATCTATATATCTAGTCCATGCATTATTTCCCTCTGGAAAATGTCTACATGGAACCAAAGTATATCTCAATGATTTCCTTAAATCATAGTACCTTCTTATGTGCTTCTATGAAGTTTTTCTATTCTTTTGAAATGTTTTGAGTCTATACTATGATAAAGGTATAGGAAATGTTTCTATTTCACAAGAGAGTAAACTTGCAACTTTCTAGTTTTTAATCTAACTCAAGAAATCACTTCACTCTTTTGCCTTCCATTTAGAAGGTATTAAATACTTGTAAATACTTGTAAATACCAGTAAAATTCAGTAAAATTTGACAATGTAGTTATATATAAAACTGATAATTACAAAATGTATATAAATAAAAAGTAAAAGGTTTTAATATAGTAGCTCATGATATAGTAGCCCCAGTGCTAAACCCTTTATATGACTTAACTCATTTAATTCTTACACAAATTAAATATGTTAAGACAATAACCATTTTCACATTACAGATGAGGAAATTGAAGAACAGAGAAATTAAGGAATTTATCCCACTGGTCTTGCTGGAGGTTGGCATCAACCCCAAACCCAAACATCAGCACTCATGTTGCTAAGCACTGAACTATACTAACCCTCAGTGATGCAGAGAGTCCAGGTATTAAAGTTATAAGATAAGGATTAGTATATGGACATTATTTATTTACTTTTAAACTCTTGTGAGAGGTTTTTTGCACTGTTGATCCTGATTAATAGTCCCCTGTTTACTTGCAGTTCCTCCCACTATTGACAGTCTTTGGCCATCCGTTGAATCCAGGCCAGCCTCCTTTCTTTGACTAATATAATACAGTGGAAACAATGAAATACCTGAGGACTTGAGCACTCTTTCTCTTGGAATGCTGCCCGTGCTGTGATGCTTTTTAATGGAATATAAGAGATCACATGGAGAAGGTCCCAGGTGCAGAAACTAATACCATCTTAGTCTACAGACCTACCAAACAGGTGAGAAAATGCAGATCACAACAACAACCTATAGCTGACCATAAACACATAAGTGTGCCCTGATGAGGAAAGAACCACTCCGCTGACCCTTAGACTTGGGAGCAATAATAAATGACAATTTTTTAAGCCATTGAGTTTTGGAATAGTTTGTTACGCTTCAATAGCTAACTAATGAAGAAATTGACCACAGAAGTGAGTCAGTGCTATAATAAAAACCTACAATGTGTGATATCAGCTTAGTTGAGTAATAATGGGAACCTATAAAAAAATGAGCAAACAATTGGAAAAGGCTAAGAAAATAGAAAAATTTTATTACAGGCTAATAAATATCGTGACCCATTTTATGTAGTAGCAAAGCAATTCACAAAACTGTAGCCAGCTGTTAATAAGAAAATGGAAAAAGTAATAATATGGCTATGGATAAGGAGTTCCCGAGGCAGTGTTGAAAGTGTCAGCAGAATGCCATCAGCTGTGTATGATAGGCGTGGAAAGAAAGGCGTGAACACCCAAAAGAACTAACCAGTTTTCAAGTAACACTCAAAAGGAATGTAGAGGTGCCAGGATTTACTGGGTTAAAAATAAGACAGTAGCTCATCTTCAATTTTGCCAGCTCTCAGAAGATTCTCAAAAGGTTTGGGATATAGATAAAATTAAGGATGTATCTGCAAGAAACTGTTAAGATCTCTGAAAGAATTAAGTTGGTACCTACTAGACCACCTTAGCTAGGAAAATAGTTCCTCTAGGAATCTTAAGGGTGTTGTTGACCTGAAATGCTTAAGTATTTATGACATTTTAAGTAAGAAGTAAGTAAGAAAAGTAAGAAGTCAGAGTCATTCTCCTAACCTCATGATGCACTTTGTTTTTCTAGATAGGTTTACACTAATAACACTAGTGATTATTGTTTTGGCAAATTGAGTTGAATGAGATTAATAGAAGTCTCACAAAATTTTAACAGAGTTGCATTGGAAAAAAGAAGAACCTAGTTTGGATTAAAAGGTGCCAAGATGACTGAAACATCCTGAAGTCCTCTGGGATTCCAAATATGTATGGGAAGGTAGAAACTTGTTCAATTGTCACTGCAGATTATTACTTCAAAAGGATCCAAAGAGGGTGAGGAAAAAGGTAAGATACCTCAGAGGGTAGCATCAAGGACCAAAAGAGTGGGGCCAGGAGCCATGGTGAATAATATAAGGAGATCCAGTCCTCAGGAGAAGAGCCCAGAGAAAATTCTCCACTCTTAGTGTGTGTGCTTGGGGGCGAGGCTGGAGGGGCGGGGTGAATGGTGATGGACAATATTTTACAAGTTTTCAGAAACGGTATGGATTAGTGATGCTGTGTGTCTCCTAATCCTTCCTCTCACTTTAAGAATGGGACTATGCATTGTGGTTATCCTGTCTCTGTGTGACCCTTGTACATTGGGTGTGTATGAGGCAGATAACCAGAGTTTTTATTAATTCATAGGTCTCTGAATCAAAAGGAGCCACCACCTCCAGGGAACTACATCCAGACCTGATGTATATCCTAAGATCTTGTACTTGCAGCCTGGTATTGTAATTACAAGACACATCGGGGTGTTTATGGAGGGGTAAACACATTTTGTGTGTCAAAGAGATACAAATAATTTGGGCCTAAGATCAGATCATAGTAAATTGATTGCACTGACGGGCTAAAGAAATAACAATACCCCTATTTCAACATCCTTTTCCCTGAAGGTTTCTGGTTTTCACTCTGACTCTTGGCTGGCCTTACGTTAACACTTTGGAGACTAAGCCCGGAGAAGTTTGCATACTCTGCTTTCTCTCAGTCAGGATTGACTGTCTTGCTTTTGGTGTCTTGCCTCCACCATAGGAACAAGGCCAAATCACTCTTGGAGGATGAGCGACCACATGCAGAGAGCTGGGGGGTTCCAGGCCCCAGCCAGTCAACCATTGGGCAGTTTTGCCTAATCAACCCAGAGCTGAACACCAATCTATGAGGTAACTTAGCCAAGATTGGGAAACCATATTCCTGAACACATCCTAAACTGCTGATGCACAGATTGTTATTATTTTAATACTCTATATTTTAGGGTGGTTTATTTCACAGCAATGGTAACTGATTCAACTCAGCAACTGTGGACTTCTTATCAAAACTCATATGGTTTCAGTCTTTTCATCTGTGATCTGTAGATATAAAAATCAACTTTAGATTGTACCCATATTAATAAATTAATAAAAAATGTGTAGACCATAGTAGGAGTCCAATAAACATTTTAAGTGAATGAATAAATGGTTATTATTCAATACAATTTTTACAGAAATTGCACTACAAATGCCATGTAGTTAGGGTCATTGTGAGGTTTTTCTCCACTCCCCTACATTGGAGAGCAAAAAAATACCTTTGGGTTCTTTCAAAATAGATTATTCTGCCTCTGTAATGGGTACCTGTGGGGCTGATTGAAGAACAATGCCATATTTGGGGAAAGCCAGAAAGCATTTCCTATTGAGATAAAGATAAAAGAGACTTTTCTTAGCAAAGGTAGCAGCTAAGTGCTTTGTAAAAATAACAAAGCAGAATCATTAGTCTAAAGAAAAAATAGCACTGTCAGAAATTACGTATTACACCTTTTAAAGAAAAGTAAGAAGTCAAAGTCATTGTCCTAACCTCATGATGCACTTTTTTTTTCTAGATAGGTTTACACTAATAACACTATAATTTGTGCCAGCTAACTCTTCCTTTGAAAATCTCTCTCTTTTTGCTTTTTTTTTTTTTTTTGCATTCAAGTGTTGTAATATGTTGAGGTATAGAGACTAAGCTTTAACTTTGGTCTTATTTTGGACTAATGACATTAATCCTCCACCAGGTACGTATGGTATGTGACATAATATGAGGAAAACAGGGCTTACATTTTTCCTCATGGTCAAAAGTAAATTAGAGTATAGAGGAACCAGGGGTTACTGAGAGCCCTATAAAATTCTGTATTGCTGGTGAATAATACAAAGGAGGGTTGGGGTGGTAGAGGTTTGGCAGAGATCCAGGATAAGGAATTAAGACAACTGTAGTAATGAATTGGGGATATAATGTCTCAGCTATTACTCCTATTATAAAAGTAATTTAACTGCATTATTCTCAGTTTTCTCATTTGTACCATGGTGAGAGGCAAAGTAAATGATTTCTAAAGTCACTAAAATTCAAAATCTTGAGTGTAACTCTCCCTCCCCTCTTCTATTCAAATCTCTCATTCAGCAGCTGTTAAGGCCTTGGATGAGGACATAGCCAAGCTTCCTAGTGTTGAAATATGAGAGCCAAGGGCAAAGATACAGCAGCGAGGGATTTTATGCAAGGTAGTTTTCACAGGTACTAGCGAGTCTGGAGGCTCACACTTACACCCACTTGTAACCTGGCTTATACGCTTTGAGCCTGACGCCTGATCATATTTCGTTTTTGTTTTTGTTTTTGTTTTTCCCCAAACGTTGGCCCAGCATAGAGTATGACACTTGCAAGCCTTTCTTAAGTGTGTGCTGAAGAAACTCAATGTCTTTTGAAAGATGCATAAACAAAAAACTAGTGTGTGCCTTGGGAGAATAGAATGGTATGGTGTGGGAACACAGAGCAGAGCCTTACAAACCTGCTCTGAGGTCTGAGAAACCTTCATAGACAAGGGCATCTGAGGAGGATATTCGAGCATAAATAAAAGTATGATGTGCAGAGGGAAGAAAGATAAGGAAGCAAGAGAAAGAGAACTGTAGTAGTCGATTCACAGTGTGGGGCTTAATCATCTGAGATGTCTATACTTGTGACTGACTCAGAGGTGTAGTCAATTCAACATATGTTAAACTGAATGGAATTGAAAGACCTCCCTCTCTCCCGGGATTTGAAGAAGGCTCAGTTTATCAGAAGTGGATGAAAGAAAGTTGGGACCTCCATTCTGACAATGTTCTAAAGACTGACTACATTATTTTGCATCACCTTTATTTCTCTTCAGATTGAGACATTAAACACGTAACCACAGTGCCATAAAGGATGTTTCATTAATACTGTGTATAGTACTTTGCCTGTTTGGGGGTATGACTACATGTTTTACAGTGTAAATATATATGTTTAGGGGTGCATGTATGAGTATTGTGAAGGCAGTTTTTGAATTTTTTGCTTTTTTAGTGGCTGTCTCTCCAAAATCCATGTCTCCAAACTGAGCAGGCATTACACTTCCTCACAGCCTGATGGCCCGATGGCAATCTTTGGAATATTGCAGATGTGAGTTCAAACCCCTCCTGAGTTTGAGTTTCAGCAGAACAAAATGACGGTAGCTGCAAATAATATATGCAAATTGAATTCAAAAACTAGTTGAATATTAATTGAGAAGGGTTTTGTAGCCCAGTAGGTAAACCTGGCATGATCAGTTACAATGCCTATCATGAGCCAACCAAGGGAAGTGGAGGCCCAAGTGCTGTTGTTGTCCCATCTTTTTCGGATAGTGATAGGGCTACTGAACTGTCATGTGCTGTATTTTCTGCTTCATTCTCTGGTTTTTCCCTTGACCCCCTCCCTGCTATCCTACTGCTTTTTTTTTTCTTTGTGGTACGCGAGCCTCTCACTGTTGTGGCCTCTCCCATTGCGGAGCACAGGCTCCGGACGCGCAGGCTCAGCAGCCATGGCTCATGGGCCCAGCCGCTCCGCGGCATGTGGGATCCTCCCGAACCGGGGCACGAACTCGTGTCCCCTGCATCGGCAGGCAGACTCTCAACCACTGCGCCACCAGAGAAGCCCCTATCCTACTTCTTATCTCTTCTTGTTTTACTCCATTTCTTAATGTGTCTTTCTGTCTCTTTTTTTTTTCCTAATAGTCATTTCATCCCATTCTACCAAATAGTCTCTGCTCAGACCTAAAGGAAAACAAATACAGAGAAGTCCGTGATAATGGAATAGCATACTACCCAAAATGTTTAAATATATGCTCGTAAATATCAGATGAATCCAGTGTCTTGGGAGACTATGATAACATCCACTTAGACTTTAATCAAAGAACAGAAATAGCTCTTTACGCCTGCACCAACTATTCCAGAATCAAGAATTTCCTAAAATCCAACAGTCTCTTCCCTTTCCTCTCTGATTCTGTTGGACTATCCTGAAGAAGCTAAAATATAACATTCTTGTTGTTCTGGTTCCTAAAGCATATGAAATACCTTTTTGTTCCCCTCCTACTCTAAGAACTAACAAATTATATGGAATTTTAATGCTACTATCTCATAAAAAGTTCAATGGAAATGATTTGAATAACTTGGGTTCTTATTTTGAACTAGCTATATGGCCCTGCCCATTGGAAACCATGAGATCTGTTTTATCTACACCACTTGGGATGCTGTAAGGTTTATGGAGATAATGGATGTGAAACTGTTTGGTATGCAATTCTGATACAAGGAGTTGTTGTGCATATATGTATTAATTTTGTATTTATACCTCCCTTCCAAAAATGATTTTATGTAGCTAATGTATATTCAATAAAAAAGAAAGTGTTCTATTTAAATCAAAACAAAAAAGCACAAATTTTAAAAAATAGTTTTTTTATTTTGCTTCTTTCTAACCCTTTAGTCCTCTAGGTATTCTGAAATTAGCCATATGAAGACTTGACTTAACCTCTAAGAATTTTGTGTCTATTGCATTCCGAGCTATGTTTTTCAAAAGAATTGATCTAGGATATCCAGTAACTGGAATATATTGTCATTTAATGACTGCTTTTTTCCTCGCTAATTATTTAGTTTATTATATGTTCCTTTGTGGATATGAAGATAAAAGAGAAGTATTCCCTAACAATGATAAAGGGAAATTATAGGGTTATTTAATTTTCTACTGTTTTCAGGAAAAATCTCATGTTTTCGATATTTTGATCCAAGTTAAGTCTCCCATCACTTCTCCCTCTTCTCTGTGCAACTCTCCCAGTGTATCAAACCAAGCAAACCGCTTTCCATGATCCCTAAATCCCTATCACAATTTCAAGTCTGTTGCAAGACGTGCTGTTTCTTTTGCCCTAAATGTCTTTTCCAGCTCTCTAAATAAGGAAAGTTTCTTCATTCTTCAAGAATCAGCCCTTATCAAATCTCCTGCTTTGATTAAGTCTTCCTCATCACTTCATAATTATTTGTTTGGAACACAGAGAACAGATAATAAGCTAATTGAAGACAAAGATTATATTGCTATATGCCTTCATCTCCATTTCCTAGCACAAGGTTGGGACGAGTAGTCATAGGGAATGTCTGTAAAGATGAGAATTTGCTCCTATTCCTTTGAGGTGATGCTAATGCAAATGGCTTTGTTAGGAAGAAATCCCCTGCCTATTTAACAACCTCACAGTATCCTGCAGCATCTGCTAGCACACTAGTTCAGAAAAGCTGCCAACATGATCCTAACAGTACCTCATCATTTGCAACCACTGATTCGAAGATCAGAAGTGATTGTTGTGGCTTCATTTAAACCCACTGTCAATGAAGTCTTGAATGCATCTTTTGAATTTAGGACTTCCTCTCAGCAGCCGTTCTAATCATTGAAGTGGTCATTTGCACTGGAGTGTCATCAACTCTATATTGTTGTTGGAGTGGTACATTTAATTCCGTGTTACAGAGTTGAGGGGAGTGAGCAGAATTCATCTTTTGTCACACTGCTGCCCTCAATAGATATTATTCCTGAAAAGACTACAGTGAAAAGAATCAGGGACTTGTGAAACTATTGATCCTTAAATCTAACGCCCCTGTTCCTGTTCCCCACTCTCCTACCCTCATGAATTTCCCAAGGTGCTCTGGGTCCTGTTCATGGGAAGATACTTGAACAAAGGCAGTTTTGTTGTGATTAGATCATCTCCACACAGAACACCTAAAAGGTCATTCAGTCTTGTATCTCTGAAACAACTAACCTTCTTTGGAAGTAAATGGAATATGTCTCTTGTGCTGCTGATTTGCTTCAAAAATAGGAAAAGGTAGAACAATAGGTACATTATGCAGAGTGTTTTTGAAAGAGAACTTTTATAAATTGGTAATTTAGAAAATCAGTGGGTTGCAGACGAGACACAGCATCCTCTGTTGAGCTTTCCGCTACAACAGAAGTGTCATTTGAGTACACTCTTTAATCAAACTTTTTTACAGTTTATACCCGGTCTATGCAGAATTGAGTACTTGGGCTGAATGATATATTCCAGTGCCTCCTATTTCCATGAAATCTAAGATGCTACTTTATCAAACTCACTTTTCACAGGAGGGAGTTCAAGCAGAGAGAGGGGTTAAGCACTATATCCAAGGTCATGCTGAAAGTGAACATTAGAAATCGATGTTCTCATTCTTTCAGTGGTGCTGTTGCTCCTGTTGCTTACAAAGAATGATATGACTAGTACCATTTTTCACCAGGCTATCCCCACACCCTTTCTTTACCTGCTAACAACCACACTTATTTTGGCCAGGTAGTCAGCAAAGTGCTCTTACTGTCAGTAAAGGCAAGACTCTTAGCACTAGAGAATGAATCCTAATTGATCTCAATGGGCACTGATAATTTCAGTCCCCAAATGCTGATGGTTGCTGTAGGGGTAATCATGTAACCCCTTGGAGATTATGAGAATTAAATGTAAATGAATTAGAGGACTTCTCTCCCTGAGTTCTTAAATCTACCTTGTATGGTGGTATGAGGATGCTTAGAGCTGTAATAATTATCTTTGCCTATGAGGTAACCAACAGAGACATGAAAATGGCTTGGGGTCCTTGAGTATACTGATGAGTTAATATAACAAACCTGGAAACATCCACCTCCAGACTTCTTGTTAAATAAGTTAATTAAAAGTCTTTATAGCTGAAGCCACTATATTCCCTTATATGCAGTTGAAAGCAATTCTGACAGATAGATGAGGTCAGAGTACATATCACAAGTAGAATGCCTTTAATGCTTAAATTGAAAGTGGGGTCTGGAGGGGGATGGGGGTAACTAAGACTTGAATGAAAAGAGTCTGTTAAGTCCATATAATGAAGGGCAAATAGTATAGGGTTGATGTCCTCCTTCAGTCACAATTAAGAATGAGTTTGAATAGAAGTACAATAGATTCAGTGCTGGTTCAGGCTAGTTGGAGGTCCGTGAGAAGATCAGATTAGGGAAACAGTCATAAGTAGCACAGACCATAAAGATATTAGACAGAACTGAACTTGTTCCAATAATTTGGTATAAACCAAAGCAAGTGGAAAGAACACGAGAATTTAGTCCCAGAAAGCTTGGATATGAACCAGAATTGGCAAACTGACTCATCAGATAAATCTGGCCTGCTCCCTATTTTTGTAAAGTTTTATTAGAACAGACACATACCCACTTGTTTATTTATTACATATTTCAATGGCAGAATTGAGTCGTTGAGACAGAGACCATATGGCCCACAAAGACTACGATATTTGCTATCTGGCCTCTTATAGACAACATTTTGCAAACCCTGGGGTTGAGTGTCCTATGAGGATTTCATAGTCTGGAGACATAGAGCTCCATAGGTACATAATAGATATAGGAAGGTGAGAAGAAAAGAACCAAGAAAAATGGAGCTTTCCCTTTGAAATATAATATTTGAATGGGGAAAAGAAATAGCTACTACCCCATAACATCACAAAAATGCTTTGTATCTATGCCGAGGACTAACACTACAGTAAATGCTGTGTTTGCATAACTGAATAAAAGGAGAGACAAATCCATAGTTCTGCTAGTATTTTATGAAAGGGACTTCTGATATTCTGAGCATCTGACTACCCGTTGGCTCTGGTATTTAGGCAGGTAGCCTAAATAAGTTAGTGCACATGCAGAACACCTCAAGATGAGAATGTATGTGGATAGGGAGGTGTGAGCTTTGGGTGTTGAGGAAGAGGAAAGGGAGAGAGTGGTGCTGACATATAAAGCTTTAGCTTTCTATTTCATCTCATAGATTGCTTTTGGCCCGAAGTCTGACTGATGTTTTACCATTACCCATCAATATGATTACACATACTTTGGATCTAAAATTGCATTCCCAAAACTAAGCATCATCAAAAATGCAACAAAGGAAGAGATGGCTCATGGCAATCCAAATGCCTCTACACAGAAAGAAAAATAAACATTCCATTTTCCTAAAACTTGCTCTGAAAGCTGAAATTCACATAATGAATTCATAAAGAGACTTTGCTATGATAGGAATAATTTGGCCCTGAAATATGAGCTGCTTTTATTCACATTAATATATGCCTGGCAATATTGAAGGTGTTCTCCCCCTTCTTTCTGCCCTTGTTTATAATGTTGCCAAGAAGTAGGAAGCCTAAAAGATGCCTCATCGCCGAAATTTTACCCTAAAATGTTTGATCCAGGAGACAACACCAATGCCAGTGTCCAGCCATGTCTCTCTTTTTTTTTTTTTTTCAGCCATGTCTCTTCACGAGTAAATGCAGGCAGGAGTAGAATCCTGCACTTACTTGCACCATCATTTAAACGCAGTAATGGAAGCATTGAATAAAAGAATAAAAAACAGGACCCCAATAAAAGCCTTATGTCTAGGGTGAAATCTTTCAAATATAGGGTGATTTTACAAAGTTGTTCTTGTGTCTCCCTCTGTCTGGACTTCCTGCTTCTCCTGTGGTCTGGATAATGCCTACTGACCTTACAGTTCAAGTGTCATCTCCTTAAGTAAGTCCTTCTTCACTGACCTCTCCTAGTCCCAATGAGCCCCATACTCTTGTACTTTCTCAGTGCCCTCTACCTGGCAAAACTGCATATTTAAACCATTGTTTCATGTTTTCGTCTCTCCTGAGATGAAGGGACAATTTTTTTTTCATATCTCTATCCCCAACGTCCATTGCAATGCCTGGACCAGTCTGTTGAAGAACAAATTCATACAGAACACCGAAGGAATATAATGATAAGATATTTTCCTCAATTCAAGACTACTCTTTCTCTGAGAGGTAAAGTGATTATTAACCTACCTTCAAAAAAAGTGAGTCATGTGGCTTTGTGGAACACGATCTGGGCTAATCTGGGTTCTAGTTTGCGATCTCCCAATAACTAGCTATGTTATTTTGTACGAAAACACTTAACCTCTATGTTTCATCGTCATTCTCAGTGCAAAAATAAAACAGCATTGGATAGAATTGGATAATATCTATGATGCCTTCTTATATTTAATCTTCTTTGAAACTGTAAATGTGTATTTGTAACAAAATTAGATTTTTCTTCTTACTCTAGAAATCATTTTTTTTAAAAAATCGAGTGCCATATTTATTCTGATATTATATAGACCTATGACCAGAAATGATAAATCATCTATTACTCAGGTTATTCTAAAAGAGAAAGATTGAATTGAATGTTATTGCCATTGTAAACTTGTATTTGTAAGTTGAACAGTGTAGTGCCCAGAGATGTGACAATTTTATATGTGTATATATATATATATGTGTGTATGTATCAATACATACATGCATATACATACAGGTACACACATATATACAATATAAATATGTATACCACACACTATATATAATACTTTATAAAAATCCTAATGCTAATTACTATGCAAAATAGGTGTTACTTGAATTATGTTCTATTAAATCTATAAATTAGACATAGACTTTCATTTTCTTTTTAGAGAAACAGATTAAAAACATAGATCTGATATTCTACCACCATTAACACAATTGAATGGCCTTAATTTCTCAATAGGATCATTCAATATTCATTTTTTAATTTCTGCATTTACACATAATATCTCTCTGGGGGCCTCTAACAGATTCTACTGCTACAGTTTTAATGAGAACTATCAAAGGTTACTATGAGATGATGATCTATACTTAATTCATAGATTTCCCCAGACATCTGTGCAATTCAGTGCTGTTTAGAATCTTTTTTAGTTTTATTGTCTTGAAACATTTACCCCAATTTAAACTGCATCTTTAATCATTATTAGCATAATCCTTCCATTCTTAAAGTTAGTATTTTGAGAATTAATATGGAAAAATTATGGCCTCTTTAGGGAATTTAATAACTTTGCTTATGAGGAAACACTGAAAAATCATTTTGTGTCTGTGTAATGTTTCAAAATGGGTTCTGATCAAATATTCTTATCTGATCAAGCAATATTAATGTTTATTTCTCCAAAATTTTATAATTATGATTTATTATATTTACACAAATGCATTGATCAGAATAAAACATATCAAGTACACATTTACTGATTTTCATGATTGGTACACATTTACTGATTTCACAGAATGTGTGGGTCAAAAAAACCCAAAAAACGAAAGCACTGATACGATAGATAAAACCCAAATTAAAATCTAAACAAAAATCTGAATTATGAGTTTTCAGATGAGTTTGTGATCATGATGAAGTGGTTTTACCTTATTATAAAAGACGATTTTTCTCATCTATAGCTAATATTATGAACTCATATTCATTGAAAATCAAATAAAATAGTGAGTTTAAGTATGATAAATGAACTCGAAGAGTTTTTATTGCTGTTGTTGCTCTTATAGTAGGCATTCAAATGAATCATACCACATATTTTCAAATGAAATAGTTTAGAGTGATTAACTACTAGTACAATCTTATTTAATACAGGATTGTAAATTAAATGAAACTGTAGATTTCAGGATTACTGGCCTACCTGAGAGGAAACTTCTTGGACCAAATCCTAGCATCCGTTTTAAAGGACCCCTTATTCCTCATTTGGACAATCCTTCTCACTGAGCTTCAGAACAAACCTTGTAATGGGAGAGAAGCCATGTACAATTCTTGTCCTGTGGACAGATATGGAAACTGAGGCTCACAGAGATTGCATCTTTGGTTGTTCTCCTGATATGCAGTAGGAAGTTGTAGAATGTATGTGAAGGTGTGATTTACGTGAAAAGAAATGGAGTAAATAAAGTGAGGGCATGTAGGAGAAGAGAAAAGAATATTTTGACTTCCAAATCAATCACTCAAGCTTCTGTTTTCTTGTCCTGTGCATTTTATATACCCCATCTGTAGTTTTATCTTGTTTCCATAATTCACTTTTACCTAAATTCTACTCAAAACTGACTTCTCATGAGAAAACTTGTCTCAACCTGGAAGCCTTAAGTATTAAAAGATTTATATTTGAGTTTTTATTTTCTCACAGTTCTTTCCTAGATACCTGGTGAACTATTTACATTCTATAACTTTTTGTCAGTGTCCTCAGAAAAAGATGAAAGAAATTCTAGGTCTAGTGATCTTATTTGTCTTATTTATTTAAGTCTAGCTGGCTTGTCTTGGAGAAGTCATTTCCCTCTCTTCATCTGAAAAATGAAAGGCTTAAACAAGATATCTCCAGGGTATCATTTGACTCCAACAATCTGAAAATTTTATAAGTTATATCGCAAGTACACAACTCCTCAAATTTACAAAGCAATTCTGACATTCTAAATGCATTAAAAAAGAAATTTGATCTTTTAATTTGTCCCAGCAGCCCTATCTTATTAAAAACAACTCCTAGGGCTTCCCTGGCGGCGCAGTGGTTGAGGGTCCGCCTGCCGATGCAGGGGACGTGGGTTCGTGCCCCGGTCCGGGAGGATCACACATGCCGCGGAGCGGCTGGGCCCGTGAGCCGTGGCCGCTGGGCCTGTGCGTCTGGAGCCTGTGCTCCGTGGCGGGAGAGGCCACAGCGGTGAGAGGCCCGCGTACCGCAAAAAACAAACAAACAAACAACTCCTTTCCAGGAGGCATATCAGCAGCATCCTTATACTTATTATCCATCCTGGCCTCTCAAGTTACATACGTTCTTGTCTGGATGTCTTCACTTCTGTCCTGGACTTAGTCGATAGCACAATTTAAGGGAGTCTCTAGATTGCTCCTTCATACTTCTTAGTATGAAGCTATATTCTACCAGACCCAAGCGACTGAATACCTGAAACTCCTCTCAAGAAAGAGGCTATAGAACCACACCACTCCCTTTGAACCCCCCCATATATTCTCTGAAATCAATCCCATATTGTTGTACATCTCTGTAAGCTTCAGTCACCACTAGCTTCCGAGCCTCTTCCCACATCTGTACATCATCTTATTGTTCCAGTCTATCCTGTTTCTCTACACCTAAAGTCTTTGCCCATCCCTCTGGATGTCAAAACATGCTATCAATGAAGTACCCTATGTTCTCAACATTATTTCTGAAAATTGCCTTTATGTCCCTGCTCTAACTGAAATTTGTCTATCTCCTGTGGTCACTGTTTCACTTATAATTTCTCAAGTGGTCTCTGCTTATACCCTGTACCAAAGGGTTTGCAGGTTGTTGCATCTATACTTCTGTCTCCACCTGGAAATTCCCAGAATTTTTCTACTCTCTCCTACCTAAACAAAACAAACAAAACACAGCTTCTCTGAATCCCACATTATTTTGTATATTATTCTTTATTGCTGGCCTCTGATAATCCTCCAGTTACTCCTCTTTATTCACTCACAATCTGAGCAAATGGATCACTGCTTTTATTTCACCACTTTTCATATCATATTTTGGGTGCTATTATCATCTCCACAGAAGTTTCATTCAACCCCTTTACCCTAGAGTTCCTTAAGCTTCTTATGTCCCTTACATTTCCTCAACTTTCAATACCTTAGCCATCATACCTTTAATATTACACTACAGGTTTTCCCCACTATCTGAAACCAGCATATTCCTATGAAACCTTTCATAAACTGAAATGGCATAAACCAGAGAAGCAATGACCTTAGGACACATCGCATTAACAGATGCACAAGATAAATGGAGATAAAGCACAGATGGGCATAGACACATTTAATTAGGGCCAACAAGTTAGTTAGGGCCAACAACTTAATAATACATTTTTATATCCTAGCAAAACCATTGTTATTTGGAAAAGTAACGGAAAAAATTTGAAAGAAAAAAATTTTAATTTTACCTTTAAATAGCTACAGTTACTTACTAATGAGATGTGTATGCCTGTTGAGTACTGTACAATTTCTCAAACTGTGCATTCAGATTGGATATGGCCAGTCACCCCCTTTTCTGTTCCATATTGATTTTTTCATAGGGCATGCTTCTTATCACAGCAACTGATGAAAACCCAACTTTGTGAAGATATGATTTTCTTTTTTTTTTTGCTTTCAGGAACAATACATAGCTTTAACTTGCCTCATTTTACCTTTAAATAATATCTCAGCACTCATGGTTACTGTTGTAAGGATACTTGAATTCTCCTCAAATCTCCGATATTATTTTCATACATTGTATATACATATATATATACGTATATATACACACACACGTGTATGTATATACACACATTATATATGTATATATAGTGTATGCTTATGTATATTGATACATTGCATATATGCATATAATGTATATATGTATACATGCATGTAATGTATATATATTTATAACAGGCATATATATACATGTTACATACATAAATACATACACATTATAAGCCACATTGTTACTGTTTTTATTTTTATAGTTTTAAGAATTTTTTAAAATTTTTAAGAAGTTTTAAAATTAAAAAAACTTTATATTTACTCACATATTTATTTCCATTGTTCTTTATTCCTGTGTAGAATTATATTTCCATTTATCATTTTTTATCTACCTTTGGAACTATTTTTAACGTTTCAGTTTATGTAATTTTTGTAGCAATAAATTCACCTTTGATTTGACTCAATCTTTTCCTGTATTTTCTCTTCTTATAGAATTCTAGGTTGAGCATTTCATTTGCATTATTTCCTCAGTATCTTAAAGCTGTTTCACTCTATTCTGGCTTTCCTAGTTTATGAAAAAGAAATATACAGTCATTTTTCTATTTGTTCCCCTGTATATAATATGCCCTTTTTCTAACTATTCTTAAGAATTTTTGTTGCTGTTCTTTGCTTTTTGTTCATTTGTTTTTCTTTTAAAGCAAGCTACCAGCAATTTGAATATGATGTGCCTGAGTCTGGTTTTCTTTTTCTTTTCTTCTTATTCTGCTTGGGTTTATTATGTTTTTGTGTCTGTGATGGTACTAGTTTCCTATTGCTGCTGTAACAAATTACCAAAAACTTAGTGGCTGAAAACCACACAAATTTATTATTTTATCCTTCTGGAGGTAAGAAATGTGAAAGGGGTCTTATGGTCTAAAGTTAAGGTGTCAGTAGAATTGTGTTCCTTCTCTAAGCTCTAGGGGAAAATCCATTTCCTTGCCTTTTCAGCTTTTCCAGTAGTTGCTCACAAAGGCTTTCATTATCTTCAAAGCACATCGCATCAAACTCTGCTTCCATTATTGACTTTCTTTCTTTCTCTCTCTCTCTCTCTCTCTCTCTCTCTCTCTCTCTCTCTCTCTCTCTCTCTCTCTCTCTCCCTCTCCCTCTCTCTCTTGCTCACTTTGACTCCCTTGCCTCACTTTTATAAGGACCTTTGTTCTTATAATGGGCCCACCTGGGTCATCCAGGATACTCTCCCCGTGTAAATTCTTAAGTTAATCGCATCTCCAAAATCTCTTTGCCATGTAAGGTAACATATTCACAGGCAGGTTCCAAGGATTTGGATGTGGATATTATGGGAGGTCATTATTCTCTCTATCATAGCCATTTGGAAAGAAAATTATTTCTTCAAATGTTTTGATGTTCCCTCCCTTTCCTTTCTGAGACTACAGCACACATGTGTTAGACTGTGATACTGTAACAGAGATCACTGTACCCATGCACATTTTTTTTTAGTTTTTTCTTTCTGTGCCCTGTTTTGGATAGTTTCTGTTGCTATACCTTCTAACCCACTGATATTTTCTTCCCCAGTGTTGACCATGCTGTTAATCCCATTTTTACATTTTAATTTCAAAACTTTTCATCTTTAGAATTCTTTTACTTCTTTTGACATCTTTCATTTCCCTCTTAATTATGTTCATGTTTTCCTTCAAATCCTTGAACATATTTAACAGCTGTTTTAAAGTTCTTGTGGACTAATATCATCATCCCTTTCATTTCTGAGTCTATTTCTATTGATTTTTTTCCTAGTTATAGGTCATTTTTTTCCTGCTTCTTTGTATGTCTAGAAATTTTTTATTTGATTATAAACATTATGAATTGTATATTGTAGAATGCTGAATTTTGTTTCACTACCTTAAGAATGTGACATTTGTTCTAGAAGGTAGTTACTTTATGTGTGGGTCAATGTAATTCTCTCATGGCTTTTAAAATTATTCTAGACTATCTCTAGCAGTCATTTCATGGAGTTAGTTCATCCCCCACTATAAGGTGTGGTCTTTCTCAGATTTCTACTGAGTGTCCCTTGCATTTCCAGAGGTCTCTCCATCCGAGTTGATGGCAAACTGAACACTTTTTGGCCCTGTCTTTTATCTGAAAGCTCCATGGCAACTGTTCTCTCCTAAAACATGTTTTATCCCAGACCTATAAAGTTTCACTGTATGCACCTACAGATGGCACTCAGCCAAAGACAGAGGGGAATCCTTTATAAATATCTGATAATTTTTCGCTGCATAGTTTCCTGTTTTATAACATTGTTCTGCATATTCCACCCATCTTGATGTCTAAAACACCAGTTTTTCTCTCTGAAGACTGCCGGCTTTTGCTTGGGTTCCCCATCCCTCCACTGAAGTCTGGAAATTGCCTCCAGGCATAAAGCTCAGGCTGATTAGAGCTTGCCTCATTTGCTCCCCTTGCCTCATTAATTACAGTTCTGTGATGAGTCTTATGTAGTACCTGAAAAGAGTTGCTTCTTATAGTTCAGTTATGTAGTAGTGACATAAGAGGGTAAGTCCAAACCCTGACACTTCCAGATGGTCAGAAGCAGAACGTCCTCATAGTTGTCTGTTGTCGTCTTTTCAGGTAGTGCATTTTTAAAGAATCATTCTAAAATGACTTAGATTAAGAAGTTTTTATTTCCCATTGAAATGAAGACTTTATAAACAAAAAAAAAATACTTCTTTTTATGTTGCTAATCCTTTTCCCTCCCCTCCCTCCTCGTCTGTTCTTTATTATTATTATTATTATTATTATTTTGCATGCCTGGGTCTATTAAGTGTTACTTATAGCTGCTACATGTAAGCAGAAATTAGTAACTAAACGACTTATTTCAGTATGTTCTTATCAAATGTTCACCTACTCCCTTTCATCTTTTATACATGCAATAAGAAAAATCACAAATGCCAATGCATTTGATTCTCATATTTAGTGAATGTTGATATGAATCCAGGTGGACATATTTTGGAGAATACTTTTTATACAAAAAGATGGTGCTGTGTTATATTTTTGGCCCGATATTATATGCTGGTGTTATGGAAATGATAGGGTATAGTGTTGTCTTCAGTCTAGTTGGGTAACAAGATATTTGAAGAAATTACTATAATACAGTGCGGCAAATACTACACGTTAAAGTACATGCAAAGTACAACGAAAATACAGAAGAGGCAACATCTCACTTCTTTGAAAGACTAGGGAGGTTTTCACAAGTTAGGTGACTATGATGTATAATGAAAACAATATATAGGGGCTTTCTAGACTGACATGATAGGTATGTGCATTTCAGGCAGACAATGAAATGAAATCAAACGCATTGTGGTAGATGAAACAGGACAGGCCTAACAAACTGTTAGCAAATTAATATGACTGAAGTGCATGGGGGTACTTGGAAGTGAGTGATGGGAGACAGAGCTGGAGTCAAACAAGAGACCATGCAATGCAAGTCTTTTGTTCACTGTTACAGATTTTGGATTTCATTGCCTAGGCACAGAGCAAACCATGGAGGATTTAAAGCGACAGAAGAAAAACTCTTAGATTTGTACCCCAGTGTTTTCAAGTCCATTTTCCATTTTCTCGTAAATGGACAAATATGTTTGAGATGACATGAACATTCTGATATTGCATTATTCTAACTCTACCTACCAGACTACCCTTCACATTTCAAGTTCCCTTTTGGTTTAGGAGTACAGTCTAGCAGACTTCTACATAAAAAAGCAGACTTACATGCATTTTTAGCTTCATGGTCCGGAAATACTGATGGACACTGTGCTGGGGAATAACGTATTTTGATGACAGAGGTCCTAGAATATAGATGACTAGAGCACTGGTGTAAGAAATTAGTCTGGGGCCACGATAATTTAGACCAAATGTTCAGGTATTGCTTAAATCTTCTTGACCTATTCCATTGATAAAATTACTAGTGTCTGATAGTAGATTATTTTTATTATAATTGAAATATTTTAGTCTCTTTGTTTCAATTTTGGGCCAAACTTTCTCATGTTAGATGTCTGATTAGTACTTATTGTGGCATAACAAACCACCAATCAACTTAGCAGCTTACTATGGTAACTATTTATTAGCTCAGAGTCTGCAGGTCAACCAGGCAGTTCTTTGGTCTCAGGCAGTATCATCAGCGGGTCTCAATGCACTATAATATCTAAATGGTTATCTGGGGATTGGCTCTAACCAGCTTTTCTGATTTTGGCTGAGCATTCTCACCCATTCAAAAGTGAAAACTGGGGGCTTCCCTGGTGGCGCAGTGGTTGAGAGTCCACCTGCCGATGCAGGGGACACGGGTTCGTGCCCCCGTCCAGGAGGATCCCACATGCCGAGGAGCGGCTGGGCCCGTGAGCCATGGCCTCTGAGCCTGCGCATCTGGAGCCTGTGCTCCGCAACGGGAGAGGCCACAACAGTGAGAGGCCCGCGTACCGCAAAACAAAACAACAACAAAAAAAAGTGAAAACTGAACTCTTCCTTAGTCTCTCAACTTCTGGAAAGTCTAGTCAAGGACTCATTCCATTGGCATATTGGGGATACAAGAGAGCGAGCAGAAGTTTGCAAAGCCTCATGAGGTCAACGAAGTGATGTCGGATCTACCACATTGTTTCGAACAAATCAAGATATAAACACCCCAGATTCAAATGGTGGAGAAATAAGACACTCATAATTGATGGGAAAAACTGCAAGCTCGCATCGTAAAGGGGCTTGGGTATAGAAAGTAAAATAAATGTGGCTATTTTTGCAAACAATCTATCACAGATGTTATTTTTTTAAGGAAACAAATATACGGCTTTACATCTATTATGGGTATCTAGTATAACAAATTGGATTTATAGTCTTCTTTAATATATCGCTTTTTTCTCAACTGATGACAACAGCAATAATGTTTTGCAGACTCTGAGCACCTCATAAAAAATAAAGATATACTGACTATTTCTTGCTCCCTGCAAGCAATGAGATAGACCCTGTTTTTTTCTCATAATTATAATGCAATTTACTGAGATTGTTTTCCATCTCAAACCTTCCCACTCTTTAAACATGGTCAGATGCCAATTAATTATCTTAATCTTCTCTTTCCCTTTACCTCAAACTGAGTTTGAAATTGACATCCTTTCTAGATGGATGGTTGAAGCTATTCCCTCAGAAAGTAAGGCTCGGGTTAATCTAAGTTACTTGAATGCTCTTTTCTCCAATAATCCAGATGGCTTTATTCTGTATTCCTCTGGTAAAATGGAGATTTTCTAACTGGCTATGGAGGGACAGCAATATTAAGATCAACTCATTTTGAGTTTTATAGGTTTAATGTGATAACTATGCTTCTATCTATTAGTGTTTCTAGTCGACCAGATCTGTCTCTCCATAGTTATAAACTCAGTTAACCACAGCACCATATTCTATCACATTCATCTGGCGAACCTATCCTTTTGCCCATTATTTATTCAAGTAAGGATTAAAAGAGGTTTTAACTGATGCCATGGTATCATTTATCTACATTGAAACCAACTCAGTAGCTGTACAAGAGTCATGATTTTATTAAAGAATCAACAGGAAACTTAAGGTTTATATATGCAGCTTTACTCCAGACAGAATTCTGTCTAAAAATCTTTAAAAAAAAGTGTGCCTTCCTCTCCAAGATCAGAAAACATTAGCTTAGAAGAATTAGTGACTTAAGGATTAAAGCACAGGGTTCTTTAATCAGTAGTCTCAGAAAACTAAACTCCAACTTAATAATAAATGTTTAGCAACCATAAAATAAAAAGAGTCAGAGTTTACTAAAATGCTTTCTTCTCAGTGTCTTCGGTAGACTTGATGAGTATATGGGTAGATGTTAATGAGCAAATCACACAGAGATTCTGCTTCCTGTCTAAAATATAGGAAAAACTGATTCACACTGAAAACGGCTATGAAATTAGAATCTGTGACCCACCCAAGGCTTTGCCCATTAGGAGAATTTCTTCTCATCACTGTCTTTCAGAACCCCAGCCACCACCAGCAGGGCTATAGTGCAGTATCAGTCAATTTTCAGGTCACAGCCAGATACCCAGCCAAGCCAATTGTGAACTAAGCTCATGACTTGTCTTACCCTTTCAGCTAGTACAAGGTAACACCATACAAGGCCTCAGGTGTGGATTTAGGTAAAGGTGTCAGTGTAACCAGGGTGGGTGACATGAAAGACTAGGCTACTATTTTTCACAGCTCACTTGAACCCTCAGGAGCTGTTCAAGCCTAATTGTAAGATTTATCACTTTCATCTTATGATGAATTTCTGCTCAGCCTACTAATATGATTTTATGGTTCTGACAGCACCCAGCTCAAGAGAGGGAGTTCTGGCTACATGGTCTCTTGATGTCCTCTGCTAAGACTTGCTCTCTAGCTGGAGATGCTTTTGAATGGTATATAGTTCTCTGCTGCAAATGGCATGGCTTTGCTCTAAACTCAGTGTCATAATAAACTGAATGGTGTCTCCCCAAAATTCAGATGTTCAAACCCAAAGCCCCAGTGTGATTATATTTGATTATAGGGCCTTTAGGGAGGTAATTAAGGTTAAATGAGGTCATAAGGGTGGAGTCCTAATCCAATAGAAGTGGTATCCTTATAAGAGGAGGAGAAAACACCGGACCTATTTCTCTCTGTGGATACAGAAAAAAATGCCCTGTGAAGACACATCTACAAGCCAAAAAGAAAGGCTTCACCAGAAACCAATCCTGCTGCCATCTTGATCTTGGACTTCTAGCCTCCAGACTGTGAGAAAATTAGTTTCTGTTGTTTAAGCCACCCAGTCTATAGTATTTTGTTATGGCAGCTGGATCAGACTAACACATGTAATTTACCTATTAAAGCTTGTCAAGAACTACTCTTTTTTTTTTTTTTTTTTTTTTTGCGGTACGCGGGCCTCTCACTGTTGTGGCCTCTCCCGTTGCGGAGCACAG
>NC_041230.1:33750565-33801630 GCF_002837175.3 Physeter macrocephalus
GGCATGTGGGATCATCCCGGACCGGGGCACGAACCCGTGTCCCCTGCATCGGCAGGCAGACTCTCAACCACTGCGCCACCAGGGAAGCCCTCAAGAACTACTCTTATTGTTCTTTACTACCATACTTATAATCCAGAAGTTCTGGCTTAATAGAGTGATGAAATGACCTTTAGAAGACACAGCTGAGGAATCATATTGGAGAGGATACCCTGTAAGGATAGGGTGCATATTCACAGTGCAATATGCAACATATGCCAATGGCCATTATATGGTACTAGGTACCCAACTGTTAAAATAAATGAGCCCATGAACTAAGAAATGGAAGTAGGAAAGACTCTGCTCACTATCACTTCCAGTGACCTAGTTTAGTAATTTGTTCTTGTCCTGACAACACTAGTTTCTATGGGTCTAGATGTCCTGCTTCTCAGACGAAGAAATAGAATCCCACCAAACTTAAAGCTATAATAGCTACCTGGTCACTTTAGACTTTTCAGGCCAGTAAACCCAAAAGCAATGACAGTAATTACCACTTGGTAGATGTAAGTGGTTCTGATTTTCACAAGAAGACAGAACTGTGGCTACTTATAGCAGGAGCAACTGCAGCATCAAAACTGTACGTTTACTGAGAAATTCTAACTATTCACAATCCTGGAAAAGCTGTGATCAAATGGAGGGTATTGGGTATGATAAGCATTTGAGAAATGCAAGGGATGAATTACAGTAGAGGCTGTGAGTCCTGCCTAGATCTCCTTTACTGGCCCTGTGCACCCATCTCTTATTTCTGTGCATGATGTTTGCTCTTGGCTCATGATTGTACTTTTCTCTGGAGAGCTGCCACAAATGATCAAAACACCTAGCCCAATATATCTGGACAAAACTATAACTTGAAAAGATACATGCACCCCTATGTTCATCGCAGCGCTGTTTACAATAGCCAAGACATGGAAGCAACCTAAATATCCATTGACAAAAGAATGGATAGAGGTGTCACACACACACACACTCACTCACAACCGATATGGGGTACACTGAATGAAAGAGCTCTGGTACCATTCACGCCCCAGAGCCCCCAGTGGGGCCATTGGCTTCTTCTCAGTGGCAAGACTGCAGCTAAACCTACATCTTGGCTTAGCTTCTTCCCTGTGTGTTCTGCTCCTTTTACCTCCTTGGAGTTTCTCCTGAGAGAATTCCCTAAAAAAAACCACTTACACAAGAATCTCTATCTCAGACTCTGCTTCTATGGAACCTGACCTAAGATAGGTTGTTATGAGTATAGAATGATGTGTGTGAAAGTATCTTTCACTAAGTTGAACTTTTATGCAAATTTACTTAGGCAAGCTTTTTGCACAATTAAATTGTTGATATCATTTTGTGAGTTTAGGAATATAACAAATTCAGAGAAGTACTACTCTACCCACACTGAGAGAACTTAAAGCAATATGTGACTAAAAATAATGCAAGCTTGGGTTAAAAATGCTCCCCTCTGAATCAGTTTAAAAATTATCATAGAATTATCCTTCTTTAAAAGGTTCAAACTTATAGAACTGACTGTTGCAAATCTTTCTACTTCTGCATGCAAATTTGTGGATTGGACAGAACACTTTATGGAAGAGGCCGTAAATACATTCAAATTTGGACATACAGTTAATCAAATTCAGCCAAACTGCTGTTTAGTTGAATATACTGCAGTACCCAAATCCTAATGTGGGCCTGCCCTGCAATAGCTCAAACTAAATCCTATTTCTATATGTCATTTTGCAGACTATGAAGGTACACATCAAAAATGTCTGCGGTTGAAATTGCACCTAGGACGTGTAAGATGTGCTATATCTGTTGTTTTGCACTGACTTCTGACAAGACCCCTGAATTTTCAAGAGGAAATGAAGGAACTTGTCTTGATCCCAAGGTAGGTTCCAAGCCAGACCTTGCTGATTCCAAAGTCCACGCTCATTCCATGCACCATCATATCCTGTAAGAATCAGGCAGACAATATCCTTTCTTAAAACCTGCACCTAGCTAGGTGAGGTTTTCCTTTGAGCTTTTGGCAGAGGGTAGGATTACTTTTACTTTCTATCTTTCTGCTTTGAATCTCACTCTTTTACTCTGGAAAACTTTTTTCCCCCTGAATTGTTCTTTTGAATAATAATATTCATAACAAAATAATAACAGTTATAGTACGTAACCATTAATCTATTCCAAACCTGAGCAAAGTTGTAATCATCCTCTCTTGCAAGTCTCACAATAGTGCTTTAAGCTGCTTGTTACAATTATTTACAGATAAGGAAACTATAACTCTTAGAGAGGTTAGGCTAATTGCTGAGGTAACAGTTATCAAACATTTCAGTGAGATTTGATCCTATGCAATTTGACATCAGACTCTTCCCTTTTAAACTATTCACTAGCTAGCATCTCCTTGGTTATTTCTGAAGTAACTCAAAATAACTCTTAAGTTATAGCCCTTACAAATCTCAGCGTCTTTAAAGGCTTCCTTTGGACTCTATCCTTTTATTTGTTTGAATGATGCTCACTATTTAATGGACCTCATTTTCCCTTTCTTAACCACTTTTCTAACCATTCTTTCTAATATTTTTAGCATCTAAGATGTGTCATGTACTGTTCTTGAAGCTGAAAATATGATCATGAATAAGATATTTCCCTTGCCCCAAGGAGTATAAACACAGGTTTCATTGTCCATTTATGTTAGGGGTCTTGCTTTGATTTTGTCATTTGGCAGACTAGAATAGACTTAATTGGCAAAAATTTTCATACTATATGAGGTGATAAGAATCCTTTTAAGTTTTTGTTACTTATAAAGAATTAGCAATTTTCACAGGTCAACTACCTCAAAATTGTCAATGTTACCTCAAAATTGTCAATGTTAATGAAAAAGAACCTAGCTTGAAATCAGGGTTTCTCTCCTGATGGCTTCTTCCAGAAACTGTGTTCAAGACATGTGATATCACTTGCCAATATTCATGGGTACTGTTTCTTTATCACTCTAAGATTTTGTTCATAATATTATCTATACTTAGAAAAACTTCAATCCACCCCTATCTAAAGGGACAGTGTTCAGTTATGTGTTCTACTAGTACTATTAATATTATAAATTATGATTAATATATATAAAATAATAATAATAATATTATTATTTGGTCCTACTATAAGCCAGACATTTTGATAGGCACTGGGTTGGGATAATACAAGGGTAGGGGAGTGGGAGGTACAAACTATTTGGGGTAAGAGAGGCTACAGTAATGTATTGTACAACATGGGGAATATAGCCAATATTTTGTAATAACTGTAAATGGAGTGTAATCTTTAAAAATTGTATAAAAAGTTTTGTTTAAGTTTTCATCCTTTTAGAGTTAATGTTCTAATTGGAAAGATAGATAATAAAATAGTGTGTGTGTGTGTGTGTGTGTGTGTGTGTGTAGCAAAGAAAGAGGAATTGAAGATAGAGAATGGCAAGGACATTTTAAATAGGGTGATCAGGGAAGGCTGTATGAGCATATTTGAACAGATACTTGAAGGAATTCATTGTAGCTGGGCAAACTCATGCCCTCCCCAAGAAACAGCCAAGCATCACCCTTTAGAAACCTCTCTGGCATGGGCTCTTAGGGTAGAATCTATGGCACCCCCTTTGCTCTCTCTGCCACTTCCTTGCTTTGCCCCATTCGGCGCCTGTTGGGAACATGGTATCATTCAATATCGTTGTCTTGATGCAGATGTATATAATGAGAAAAGGTGAAACTGAATTGCCTTTTGTGTTTGTACTCTGCTGACAAGGCATGACATTGTGAGTTTGCAGCTGCCCACAGATGAGTTTGGATGTTCTGCCCTGTTACTCTCTAAAAGCTTCTATAAGGGGGCCACATCCCAAGTCACAGCAATGTTCTTTCTCTTTTTATATTTTGCTCAAACTTGATTTTATTTCCTTTCTTTCTATATCTTGAAAACAAACTCGGTTCTTTTCCTCCAGTGTACTGTTTTCATTTCACACAGTAGTTTCTCCTTCCTTGCCTAAATCAGGAAGGAGAACAGACGGGGAATCAGATTCCGTGTCACGGTGTGGTCTGCTTTCTGTTAGTGCTGTCTCAACAAGTCTGTAAAAAGAAGAGTCCAGGGGCTTCCCTGGTGGCGCAGTGGTTGCGAGTCCGCCTGCCGATGCAGGGGACACGGGTTCGTGCCCCGGTCCGGGAGGATCCCACATGCCGAGGAGCGGCTGGGCCCGTGAGCCATGGCCGCTGAGCCTGCGCATCCGGAGCCTGTGCTCCTCAATGGGAGAGGCCACAACAGTGAGAGTCCAGGTCCACAGCCTCACTATTCATAGGAAACTGATAGCAGTTTCTCACCACCCCAGTTATTTTTGCAAAGTTGTGTCTGGCTTTGCCTATTTTCACTGTGACCATTCAATTCCTCCCTGAGTGGCAAAGCCTTCAGCACACTCAGAGGGCCTGAGACTTTGGTGCTCAGGAAGCATCACATGTTTGCAAAGTCATCCCACCGAAAGGCTTAACGATTCATTATCAGCATGGCCACCGGGAGTTCTGCCCTCTCTCCTTGGCTTCCCACAGATCCCGTTCTAACCCACTGGACAGAACTGCTTCAAGCTGACTCTCTCAGGAATGAGAGCTTTTCTTTATAAATGCACTTGTTTGGTTGTCGTTTTGTTTATTTCTAAAGCAACAGGCTGGAGGTGTTTGAGAAACATCCTTGACAGTAATTTTTTGCACTGTTGTTAGCAATTCTTTTACAGCAGGGTATGGTTTCACACAATTAAAGTGAGTACTGCTTTTTTTACGAGGATACTTTTCCAGAATTATAGCAATAATAGCCTAATTTTATGACCCTAACTTTACACATCATTCCACACTTTTCAGTGTGCCAGTTACTGTGCTAAGTATTTAAAAGCTTTATCTACCTTATGAGAATACTAGATGTTAGAGGCTGCTGTGATCCCTATTTTATAGATGAAATTCAAACAGGTTAAATGGTTTTCCAAAGTTGCACAGCTACCAAACAGCAGAACAAGTGCTCTGTTGAATTAGCAAGTTAATCTCAGGGGGTGACTTTTTAGTTCACACCTGCTTATCAATTTAAAGCCAGCTTTTATGTAGAATGCGGTGCCTTGATGTCTCTATCCTGTTGTGGCTAAATAGAAGGGAAAACTCATAGTTTTCATGTTCACTATGCATTTGTATACTCTTTAGACACTATGGACTCAGCTTTAAGGTTGAGATTTTATTGTGTCCTTTTGGACAATCTCAGTATTATGATAAGTGCAGCCTACGTGAAAGTGTATATGAAATGGCTAAGTTGAAAAAAAGTCCTGTTTAGAAGGATCTTTAATAGTGCTGTACAAAAAGTACCCATGGTATCAAGTTAATATATAATGAGGGGTCCCTCTTCTACTCTGATGGTAGGAGGCAAATGCTTATATAAGAGAGTAACAGAAATCATCCCCAACCCCAAGGAGGAGAACAATGATGTTGTAGATCAGAGACGGCTCTGATTAGAAAACACAGAGACAACACCCAAAAATTAGAAAGAAATTTTCTTAAAAAGTAGCATAGGGCTTCCCTGGTGGCACAGTGGTTGAGATTCTGCCTGCCGATGCAGGGGACACGGGTTCGTGCCCCGGTCTGGGAAGATCCCACATGCCGTGGAGCGGCTAGGCCCGTGAGCCATGGCCGCTGAGCCTGTGCGTCCGGAGCCTGTGCTCCGCAACGGGAGAGGCCACAACAGTAAGAGGCCCACGTACCACAAAAAAAAAAAAAAAAAAAAAAAAAGTAGCATGCTGCACAGTATTTTGAAGAAGGCAAACCTCTGAGTATAGAAATAATATTTCTAAAATGTCTAATACAATGGGAGCATTTGAGGTGAGTGAGTATTGAGCAGGATCATAAGCAAACCTTAAATGTTTCCTGCATGTAATAAAAATAACTTTGAAATAAAAATGGGACATCCCAGTTCAAAATGTATTGTGTATTATTAATGTAACATAAAGAGTTTTAGTGATAGAGTGAATGATTACTAGAATTTTCAAAACACAAGAAAAATTAAATTTTTTCACTTAGTCATAATGTTAAGTAATTTTCACCAATCATTTTTATGAAGGAATTTGAAGTTTACATTAGATCCACAGTGAATATTATTTCTACTTTTTTTCTAAACAGTTTTAATAGTTTATTATAAAATATTTATAATTTTCATTTTATAGCATAGAATTGTCCATTTTAATCAGTTTTTATCCTTATAAAATCTTATCCAAGAATTGCAGTCATTGATAACTGACAGTGTAAGCTCATCCTTTCTAAGTAATGTAATCAAGATTCTAAAAATCAGAGTGGGCAAAACCAGGAATATATTTGCAATGTAAGTAATCTATATATTTGATGTCTATCATTCCTATTTGGTTATAATATGAATTATGAAAAAATTACTGTCCCTTGTGTCCATTTATCAGCTTACAATAACAACGCTTACTTGGAATACAATGATAACTCATTTTGCTATCATTCCTGTATTGGAAACTCTTCATTATGGTTACCACATTATAAATAATCCTCCCAGAAGCCACAGCATGGACAATGGCTGTCATCAGTGTGTGAAAATGGAAACAACCTATGATTTACTCTTTGAATTCACAGATTTATCTATATAAAGCTTTCCTCACAACCCATTCCAATCCTGTTTGTGAAAATGCTCAGACCCTGAGATTCTTTTTCTGTGTATTTTATATGCTCACCACCATGTGGTGCTTTACAAATTCTGAATCTTCATTAACAATTTCCCTTATTCTACTCTGCATAAGCACATTTCTAAACACTGTTGGAGCAACTAGCAAAAGGGTTAAAAATACCTCAGTAAGTTTTAGTCAATGTCATTTTTAAAAATAAAGGCAATTATTTCTTGATTTATGTGCTTTATCTACTGCTATCTCATTACTAGGAATTTTCCAGGGTAATTGGTTTAACGTGCTTATTTTTAAATACATTTATCCATCAAGCAAAAAGGATCATGGGTAATATTGTATATTATCCAATGGAAGAGTTTTCTCTCTATTTCCTAAGCAGATATGTGCTAGAATCTGATGATATAGGCACACACCAACATTTGAGTTGCCCTTCATATTTCCTGAGAGCCATTGCTTAACTCAACATTTCATAGTCTTTTTTAGTACTATTGAGAGTAGCTTCTTCAATTTTCTTTCTCTTATGCTATACATAGTGCCATCTATTTAATAATATAGCTTCTTTTTAATCTTTACTTTTTGCTTAGAATGATTTTAAGATGGAGTTTGTTAAATAGTCATTTCTCTAAAGAAGACATACAGATGGCCAACAAACACATGAAAAGATGTTCAACATCACTAATTATTAGAGAAATGCAAATCAAAACTACAATGAGGTATCACCTCACACAGGTCAGAATGGCCATCATCAAAAAATCTACAGTCAATAAATGCTGGACAGGATGTGGAGAAAAGGGAACTCTCCTACAATGTTGGTGGGAATGTAAATTGGTACAGCCATTATGGAGAACAGTATGGAGGTTCCTCAAAAAACTACAAATAGAACTACCATATGACCCAGCAATCCCACTCCTGGGCATATACCCAGAGAAAACCATAATTCAAAAAGATACATGCACCCCAGTGTTCATTACAACACTATTTACAATAGCCAGGACATGGAAGCAACTTAAATGCCCATCACAGAGGAACGGATAAAGAGGATGTGGTCTATATATACAATGGAATATTACTCGGCCGTAAAAAGGAACGAAATACTTCCATTTGCAGAGATGTGGATAGACCTAGAGACTGTTATACAGGGTGAAGTAAGTCAGAAAGAGAAAAACAAATATCGTATAGTATTATTTATATGTGGAATCTAGAATAATATTACAAATGAACTTATTTGCAAAGCAGAAATAGAGACACAGATGTAAAGAACAAACTTATGGAATACCAAGGGAGAAGGGGGGAGTGGGATGAACTGGGAGATTGGGATTGACATATATACACTACTATGTATAAAATAGATAAATAATGGGAACCTACTGTATAGCACAGGGAACTCTACTCAGTGCTCTGTGGTGACCTAAATGGGAAGGAAATCTAAAAAAGAGGGAATATATGTATAAGTATAACTGATTCACTTTGCTGTACAGCAGAAAGTAACACAACATTGTAAAGCAAATATACTCCAGTAAAAAAAAAAAAAAAAAAAAAAAAAGACTCTTTGAGTAAGTAAGAAAAAACCATTCTGAAATTGTTAAGTGGGTAGGTAAGCCTTTTATGACAATATTCCCCACATGAGGAGTTATGGTACTAGTTATTTTTGCAATTTAGAAAGTTAGTAGACAACTACAGTTTTGCTCTAATTAAACTAACAAGTGACACCTTAATACACAAACAAATGTCTGTGTTATGCTGTATTCTCTTATACTATTTTCCTTATTTTTTTTTTAAACAAACCTGTTGCTAGGTTTAAATTAGCTTCCTTGGTTGAAATCAGCAGTCTTAATTTGCAATTAAAATCCATCCAATTAAACAATAGATTGCCTGGAATTAATGGTAATTAAACAATCTAAATTAAATGGGAGAAACTGTGGACAAGTGAAGGGGAAAATAAACATGGCAAAATTTAAGCTTGGAAAGTCACATACATTAATGGGATCATGGAACCATGTTTCTTGGGATGCCATTTGCCTTCATATACATCTATATAAAATAATACACATCTATATAAAAACCTTTATGGAACCCTACACTGACTAAAAAATGAGTACCTTGGCGGACATTGAGGCCACTTGAATTGAAGTAGCAATAAGTCCCTATCTTTGCAATGGATTTACTTTCTCTTGGTTAATAGGACATGGCAAAATATCCCTATGTTGACATTAACCACATAAATGTGACAAGAAAGGGATTTTCCACTGCGTATATTGTAATATAACTCCATCAAAGGGTCTAAGTCTCCTTGCTCAGGCAGAATGCAATAGCTAAGACTCTAGAAAATAAGTACCATGGTGAAACTTATATTGATTTGTTGCCAGAAAGAGAGAATTATAGAAATGTAATCTAGTTCTTGCATAGTCACTGCTAGGTCTTTGGAGAGCTAACTCAAAATAGTCGGATTTTCAAAAAGGAGTCTCTGACTGGGTAAAATTAGGTGTTCCAAGCAAAGCAAGTAGCCTCTACCTAAAGAAACTGCTACAATCACTTGCAGAGGCAGATGGATCCCTCACCCAAAGTTTGGTTCAGAGACACTGATAATGCCACAAGTGTACCAAGAAGGTATAAAAAAATTTATTAATTACATAATTCAGGTCTCTCAGTTATGAGATGATCAGGCAGGCCTCTCAAGCAGGTCAGAAATGGCTTGAGAGAGCAAAGAAAAGACTGGCATGAGTTTTCTTGTGGCTAGGAGGTGGAGCTGGGGTGAGGGCCCTCTGGTATGGGTTGGGACTTTCATGGTTTGAATCTCCTGCTTGTACCAAGGGAGCACCCAAGTTTCCTTATTAGCTTGTCCAGTTATGGGACACAAGGCCAAGAGGCTTAAAAGCTGCATGCAGTCAAAAATAATTTTTTTTAGATGGAGTCATACTCTTCATTACCGAGACTGGGTGTTGAGGATGAGCAAAGTCTAAATGGGAATGCCTGCAATTCCACTCTTGCTCCTTCAAACCGAGCTACCTAGTGATACATGGCACTCTAGCTGATCCCTTACTGCAATAAATCAAATGCTATTATTTGCTCTAAGTGTTCAGGTGGTCCCCAACTATCTCTGCTTCTCCTCGCCCTGAACCAATGGTCTCATTTGCTTCTAACTCCCAATTTTCTCTGAATCCATACTGTTGGCACAGTATCCATATTAGAAACATATTATGGGAAACAAAGTTTGGCAGCATCCCAGAATCGATGCCTGCTGCTTAGACTTCTGTCTTCTTTCAGAATCCTCAACTGTGCTTATCAATTCATCTTTAGTATTTCTGCACTCTCCCCACAACCTTTCCCTTTGGTGAAGACTTCTCACTCTATCCAGGTGATACGTGGAACTTCCCGGCCAGTGCACCTCTATCCTTAATTGCTAAGTGATGAATTTGAATATTGAGGTTCCTTATGTTTTTGTGGGGTTTTTTTTGCGGTACACGGGCCGCTTACTGTTGTGGCCTCTCCCGTTGCGGAGCACAGGCTCCAGACGTGCAGGCTCAGCAGCCATGGCTCACGGGCCTAGCCGCTCCGCGGCATGTGGGATCTTCCCGGACCAGGGCATGAACCTGTGTCCCCTGCAAGGGCAGGTGGACTCTCAACCACTGCGCCACCAGGGAAGCCCTCTCCTTATGTTTTGACTATTTCACCATCTCAGTCTTCTCTCTACCTGTGGCTATATTGTCCTTTCCAAGGGCTTAAGTTGCCTTCTATATGCTGAGTATTCCCAAATAAGTGTTTCACTTCCAAATTTACTGAAAATACAACTACCCAATATGATTCCTCATCTAGGCATCTCACAAATGGAGATCACAAAAACTTTAAGTTCAAAACTGAACTTACTCATAATCTGCTCCAAAACTACTGCTTGTCCTTAAACCCATCTCAACATCCTCATAATTTCCTAAGCCATAGATTTATCTGGTTTGCCCTTATCTTTATCCTATATCTAAAGAAATTCCAATTATGTGGAGTCTAGCTCCTAAAATTTTTTGGATCTATCCAATTATCTCAAAATACATGATCATTTAACCAGTTTAGGCCTCCAGCATTCTTTTCCTGGATTATTTCAACAACCTACTAAATGACACATCTATTTCAATTCTTTTTCAGTCCAAGCCATTTGATCTATAACTTCCAGGATTATCATTATAAAATGATCATCTGATAATGTCTCTCCACTGAGTAAAATTCTTGGGAGTTTTCTCATTATCCTAGGAATAGTCTCAACTTCTTATGATTGTTTACACTTTCTGTTCTGAGTTGAATGATGTTCCTCAAAAAGATATGTGGAAGGCCTAATCCCTGGAACCAGGGAATATGACCTTATTTGGAAAAAAGGTCTTTGCAGATGCAGTCAAGTTGGGATGAAGTCATACTGGGTTAGGATGGGCCCTACATCCTATGACTGCTATCTTTATAAGAAGAGGAAGATTTAGAGACACAGAAACACACAGAGGGAAGACGGGTATGTGAACGCAGAGGCAAAAATTGGTGTGATAAAGCTACAAGGTCAGGAGCACCAATGGTTGCAGGCAACCACCCGAAGCGAGGAAGAGGCAAGGAAGGATTCTACCCTAGAACTTTCAGAGTAAATACGGCCCTCCTGACACCTTTATTTCATATTTCTAGTCCCCAGAACTGTGATAAAAAATTCTTCTGTTATTTTAAGCCACCCAGTTTGTGGCAATTTATTACAGCAGCCCTACAAACAAATACATTGACTCAGCACACTCTGGTTCTTTCTTATTTCCATAGCTATAATTGTCACCATTCTTTTACACACACTTTCCTGTCCTGCCTCATATGTACACACACACTTTATTTTTCATATTTAATACCCTCTGTTATTGATATATTCTTCTCATTTTATATTCTATTTTATCTGCCTATCATCACCTATGTATTAGTTCTGTGTGGTTTTGTTGTAGCAAATTAGCACAAATTTGGTGACTGAAACAAACAGAAATTTACTGTATCATCGTTCTGGAGACGAGAAGTTTATCAGCTTCACTGGGCTGTAATCAAGGTGTCCACAGAGTTGCACTCCCTCCAGAGTCTCGAAAGGAGACTTTTTTCTTTTCCTCTTCCACCTTTTGGTGACTGTTGGCATTCACGTGCTTGTGGCTGCATCTTACCAATCTCTGCCACCATGTTCACATCACCTTTTCTTCTTCTGCATGTGGGGAATCTTCCCCTGCATCTCTCATATAAGGACACTTGCCATGGCATTTATGGCCCACCTGTAGAGTCCAGGATAATCTCATCCCACTATCTTTAACTTAATCCCACCTGCAAAACTTTGCCGAATAAGGTAACATTCACACAAGTTCCAGGAATTAGAACTGGAATCTTGGGTGGCCATTATTTAGACAGTGCATTCTATATCAATCTTGACCCTATGTCTCTTCCTTTAGTGGTTCTCTGTGGAGCATTTTGCCCCCCAAAGAACATTTGACAGTATCTGGAGAAATTTTTGATTGTTACATGTGGTAATGCTACTGGCATCTGGTGTGAAAAGGCCAGAGATACTGCTAAACGTACTGCAAGGCATAGGGCAGAATCCCACCCTACCCCCATCAACTGTGAGTTATGGTCCAGACTGCATTAGTGCTGAGGTTGAGAAACCCTACAGCTAATTCAAATCTCATTTCATGCTGTTTACTCATAATATCCCCCTGTGATCCTCCTTTGTCCACCAAGATTGATTTAGATGTCTATGATTATTTCTATAGCAGCTTGTGATTCGTTTGTAATAACACATAAAGTTATATTGTAATTGCCTTTTTATTTTTATTTTTTATTTCATTTTTTATTTTTTTGTGATTGACTTTTTAAATGTCTATTTTCCCAACTAGGCTGTCACCTCCACAAGGCTGTATGAGTGAATATCTTTTTTGCCCTTGTATTAATCGTGCCTACCAGGGTCCCCACATAGAATAGATAATCAATATTTAAGTAGATGAATGATGACTTAATTAACAGAGTAATGAATTCACAGTTGGAAAAATGGGAATTATGGATCTCATTTGTCTCCAATTTATTGGATAGTTTAGACTTTAATTTGTTGACCACAGAAGAACAACTTGATGAATCGGACTTTCTCAAAATTAAAAACTTCTGCTCTGTTTTCAAAATACTGCTAAGGACTGTTCAAAGCACTGTTAATGAGAACAAAAAGATAGGCCACAAAATGTGAGAAATTATTTGCAAAATACAATTGTATTTGTATAATACAGAACTTTTGTTCAAAAAATATAAGTAACTCTCAAAGCTCAGTAATAAAATTTTTTAAATGCAGTTAAAATTTGGTAAACTACTTGGACATAAATTTCATCAAATTTTAAGCTTTGGGTGCTTTTTTAGTAATTTTTTTTTTAACCATGTGGGGAAGGAGAGTACTCTGACTTCTCCCTCTCTTCTTCTCTTCCCCCAATTCCTGTCCTGAGAGCTACTGTTTCCTGACCTGTTCTCCACCCCAGAACTCAAGAAACTGGGGGTGACACCAGGACCCTGAGTCCAACTGCTAGAGATGGTTTCGCCTTGGAGATGGCACCTCCTGGCCCCCATCTGTATAATGGGCATGTGTGTAGAGTTTTAAAATTTTATTTTCTACTTAACAAAGCCAATCTCCATTCCTGAATGCCCTTCCCCTCTGGCTCTGTGGGAGCTCCCACACAGAGAATTCCCTTCCCACCTCTGGTGGCCCAGGCCAGCCTGGCCTCTCCTGTTTCATATCAGCAGTCCCAGGACCCAGCAGGAGAAGGGGAGAGGCAAGGCAGACAGGAGGCTGTGTTTTGTTTCAAACAAAAAACACAACCTTGTTTTCTTTACAAAATCAAAGAAGGAAACCAAAAATGGATACCAACCTTTGAACTCTGAAATCTGTTATATTATACTGTTCACATTAAATCTATGTTATATAGCTTAAGAGTTAAAATAAGTTCAAAGGAAAGGCTGATACCCATGACAACCAACAGAAGACAAACACTCAAATACCATACTGCATCGCAAAAAAAAAAAGAGATGGTGTAACATCCAAACATGCACATCTCTCTCACATACAAAGTTTGATGTAGCACACTTGAATACACAATCTGAAAAGCCCAAAGCAAATTGAATAGATTTCATGAAGTCTAATATTCAAAAACAATTGCCAGACAGTTCACCTTCTAACAAAACTTATTTACGGGGACAAACTACTTTGGGAAGATAAACATAAGAAGTAATAGAAAGACGTTAAGGGCAATTACCACTATATACTGCAGAAACATACTGGAAGACAAACTTGATCCAGAGACAAAGCTCCATTGGGAGGAAAAAATGATTGAAAGTGGATTATAAAACGAGTGCCCTGCTCCAAGTTCAACAACTTGAACAGCCAAATCAATGAAAAATTCCTGGCCCCATCCTGGGGTCAATGAGGTATGATGTATGATGGTAAGTTAGATAAGAGGTATGATGACAAATAAGCCCATGAAAAAATAATTAATATCATTAGTCTTTAGGGAAATACAAATTAAAACTATAATGTGACACTCCTACATACTGATTAAAATGGCTAAAATGAAAAAGACTCACCATACCAAGTGCTGGAGGGGATGTAGAAAATCTGGAAATACCACACACTGTGATTCCTACTTAATTTTTGAAACAATTATACCTATTAGTTAATGACATTTAATAGTTTAAAATATTATTTGAAAGGATAAAAATAATGTCAGCTATCACCTGCCTCTTAACCCCCACTTTCCTCATCTGTAAAATAAAGCACTCTGCAGGACAATATATTTTAAAAGTCTTAAGAAACCATAGTGCAGATAGATGAGTAACTTGCCCAGGGTTATACAACTAATTAAATGTAAAGTATACAACTTATAAATATTAAATTAATTATACAGCTAATTAGATGTGAATTTAGGGTTTCAGAGTCATCCAGCTTAAGCTTGTGCTATTTCCACTATTCCTGTTTCCTCATTTCAGTTTGTCTTTGCAGTAATAAGCAGATGATTATTTTCACAGCTTTATTGGGCATAAATAATACACATTAGGGGCTTCCCTGGTGGCGCAGGGGTTGAGAGTCCGCCTGCCGATGCAGGGGACGCGGGTTTGTGCCCCGGTCCGGGGGGATCCCACGTGCCGCGGAGCGGCTGGGCCCGTGAGCCATGGCTGCTGGGCCTGTGCTTCCGGAGCCTGCGCTCCGCAACAGGAGAGGCCGCAACAGTGAGAGGCCCGCATACCGAAAAAAAAAAAAAAAAACATTAAAATACAAATTTCAAAAGTATAATTTGATAATCTTAACATTTGTATACACCCATGAAATCATCATCACAATCAAGATAATAAACATATTTATCACTCCCAAAAGTTTCTTTATGCCCATGTGTAATCCCTTTTTTGTCACTGCAGATTACAGTTCCTGAATTTTTACCCACATAGAATCATATAGAATGCATTCCTTTTTTTTGTCTAGTATCATCCACTTGGCATAATTATTTTGAGATTAATTCATGTTGTAGTGTTTATCAATCATCCAATCATATAGCCAAGGCAGTCCTATGCATACATTACTATTTTATGTTTATAAAATAGTTCCTCTCTGATAGACTCAGGTGGTTGTCTTGCATCTGGGTCTTGTTTTTTAATTTAATTGGATTATAGCACTGTTAAATTGCACTGTTGCATTAGTTTCAGCTGTACAGCAAAGTGGTTCAGTTATACATATACATATATTCATTCTTTTTCAGATTCTTTTCTCATATAGGTTATCACAGAATACTGAGTAGAGTTCCCTTGCTCTACAGTGGGTCCTTGTTGGTTATCTGTTTTACATACAGTAGTGTGTGTATGTTAATCCCAAGCTCCTGATTTATCTTTCTTTTCTCACGTGTGTGTGTTTGTATGAGAGAGGAAGAAAGCTCTAATATGAAGAGAGACGTAATGAACTATATGGGGAATGAGACTTATGAAAAGTAATTCATTTGTGGTAATGAAAAGATGTCTTTCTTAGAGCTTATGGCAAAGCACCTTGAGATATTAAGTACATTGTTAGAGTGAGCATAAACAAAATTAAAACACAGACATAAAACAGATTACAACAGTGGGCTAAGTGGAACTAGAATAGAAAAAAAAGGATCTTAAATTTTGAAATGTTCTGTGCTGTGTATATCACATGATTCTAAGATAATTAGAATTGCATATTACACTGGAGGTATCTGTTTTCTATAAAACTGTCTGCAATAGATTATTTCAAACATTATGAACCATATATTTCCTTTCCAAACCTGCCTATCTATTAAAAGCCCACAAGTAGTGAAACTGAAAATCTACACATGAGGAAACCTTTTAATTATACAAAGTGATACAAACAGTAAACCAGAGAATGGATTTAAAAAATCCATTTAGAAATAATGTGTGCTACCTTTTTAAAGTGAACTCTGAGCCTATGTATTTTCCTGGTAGAATTCCTCTCTCAATGGTTTGGTGTCAATGGTATTTTACTTTTTCCTCTCTTAAGCCTGATTTTCTTTTGATGAAAAGAATTCTTTCCAAATACTCTCCTATCTATAGGATATATGTAATGCTGGCACTTATCTACCCTGTATGAGGTAGGCACTTCAGAGTGGAAATAATATATCATTTTCCAGTTTTACTACTGATATCTACTTTCTTTGAAAGAAGCTTGGTGGTTATTTGCTGCAAATTGGCTATAGTAAATAGAAAATATAAAAAATATATTTTGAGGAATTAAACAGGGCTCCCAGCAACTTGAGAAAAATATATGCAATGGGCATTCTACATACAAGAAAATTTTTGTGGCTATACATTAATGACATAACACATGCATATTTATTTTTAAAAGTATGGACATTTAAACATAGACACATTTTTCCCCCAAATATTAGCTTCACAGACATAGTTCTATGTACCTGTTCCACTGCATTTAAAATACACTGAAATTTTCTTCTCCCTTGAAACTAACTTAGAAAATATGTATAAATAAACCCATCACCTGAGAAACAGATAAATAGCTACAACTATAAAACATATACAATGTATATTTTAACAACTGCACTTAAATGTACAATTTATAACAAAGAAATATGAAGATTGAAGGGAGGATGGGATTAATGACAACTAAGAAGCAGAGATCCTGAGACCTGGTTCAGACACAGATTTCTCTAAAGTAAGTGTTAACATCTTGAAATATCTATTTAACAACGTTCTGATTAAATATATGAGATCTAAGGCTATGGGTGGGCCATAAAAAAAGAATACTATATTTTTTAATGGTAATTGAGTCCCATACTATAGAATGAAAGGAGAGTGATGTTTAAAAAAGGAGGGGACTCACAAATATGTGATATTATTCTTTTAATACTTATCTTCTCTTCATAAGATGTCTTCTTATATTAAGATAAAGAAAGAAAGATAAGCTTCAAGGTACACCTATGAACTACATGAAACAAATTTATTAAGATATTGATCAATAGGCAGCACAGGATAATGATAAATAGGAGAAGATAATAAAAATAAAAGTGAGACCTACAATAGCCTCCGTTTACTGACTAAAGAAAGTTTCAGGCTTCAGCACAGGGAAGAGAACTCAAACAGAGCCCATTGTCCTTGCTGAGTTGAAGAGACAGAGTTTAGAATTTGGAGAGGCCAACTTAGCTCAAAATTGAGCAAATACTAGACAGGAACTTCACAGATTGTTCTAGAGATCTACAGAATGGTCCCCTTGGATTCTAAACTAAGCAGTTTTCTGCACATGCATCTGAGGTACTTAAGACTTGAGAAAGGAACACCAGAAAAGAATAAACAGAACAATCCAGATAGCTCACATAGGACCAAAAGTTCATGTTTCTACTAACCAGAGTAGAAAGACCTCCTAATGTAGGGAGCAATGTGTATAGTCCTCAGAATACTATTGTACTATTAGTAGAATAGTACTTCTACTATTATATTATTAATACTTTTGTACTATTGTATACAACAGTAGAATAGTAGTAGTATTCTACTAATACAATACTTCAGTAGAGGAGTCATACTAGCTGCTCTGGACTACTTTAACAAAATTAAAAATAAAAGGGTTAAACAGAATCCAAATAATATAATGCACATTCATGAACAAAGAACAGTTACATTTAAAGAAATATGAGAAATATGATAAAAGTCAGAAAACAAATCTAAGAAACAGAAAAATATAACCAAGGAGAAATAATAGTTAATAGAAACAGACCTAAACTGACAAATAAAGAGAAAACTGCAGACCAACATATTAAAACACTTATTATAAATATTTTCCATATGTCAAGATAGAGGAAAGCATGGGCAACATTTAAATAGAACTTCTAGAAATGTAAAGTACAGTTTCTTAAATAAAATTTACATTGTATGAAATTAACAGCAGATTAGATACTGCAGAACAAAAGTTTAGAGGACTTAAAGACATAACAATGGGAGCTATCAAAATGAAACAATGAGAGAAAAAAAGGTCTCAGTGAGTTGCTGGACAACTTGACGTGGATGAATGTATATGCAACTGGAGTTCCAAGAGGAGAGGAAGTGGAGCAGAAAAAATATTTGAAGATATATAATGACCATGACTTTTCCAAATTCATTAAGAAATATAATACTAACCTCCAGGCCCAAGATGTTCAACAAACCCCAAGCAGCAGAAACATGAAGAAAACCACAACAAAATACACCATGTCAATTTGAATAAACCCCCAAACAACAACAACAACAGTAAAACATTTATAAGCTATAGTCTTAAAAGTATCCAGAAGGAAAAAAATAAATATTACATATACAAGAAGATAAAGAAATGACAGCAGACTTGTCTCCAGGAACCATGCAAGCCAGAACACAATGGAATGACATCTTCGACATAGGGAAAGATGACATTTGTAAACTTAGATTTCTGTACCTAAGAAAAATACCTGCAAAAAATAAAGGTGAAATACTTTACTTTTTTTTCCTCCAACATAAAAAGGGGGAGTTAATTCACCATTATAAGACTACTATTACAAGAACCATTACAGGCAGTGTTGTCCTTCAGGATTAAGGAAAATGATACCAGATGTAAATTTAAATATATCATAATTAGCCAAGTAACCATGAATAAAAGTAAAGAAACTGGGCTTCCCTGGTGGCACAGTGGTTGAGAGTCCACCTGCCAATGCAGGGGATGCGGGTTCATGCCCCGGTCCAGGAGGATCCCACGTGCCGCGGAGCGGTTAGGCCTGTGAGCCATGGCTGCTGAGCCTGTGCGTCCGGAGCCTGTGCTCTGCAACAGGAGAGGCCGCAACAGTGAGAGGCCCATGTACCGCAAAAAAAAAAAAAAAAAAAAAAAGTAAAGAAACTATAGGTTTTCCTCAGGAGAGGAATTGGGTTGGATGTTGTGAAGTGTTTGTGTAGTAGTAAATGCCGTGATGACATGAGAAAGGTTTGAACTGTGAACAACTTAAACATGTAATCAATAAACTTTTGGACAAGATACACAAGTTTTGTTTTTTCTCTCCCATGGACATGTTGCAACTCACATATAAATCAAGTATTCCTGAATTCATACTGTCTTACCTATAGTTAATATCAGAATTGTTGCCAAAAGAAACTCTGTATCGAGAGACAGATGGGCATGTTTATCCACCTTCAAACATTCTTCCGTATTCTTTCTGCTAATTTATGTCATGAAAAATAATCTTTTGTACTCAGCTTGTGTAGCAGAAAGGGGGATCAGTAGAATTATAGGACACAATATAAGTAATGTAAACGTTGGCAATATAACTAACAATCAAGAGATGGAGAGGAAGGGCAGTGAGAGGAATTGTAGTATAAGCTAAATTCCTTGCTTTTAATAGCAGAGCCTCACAATATGAAATTGATAACATATTAACTTATTTCTTCTGCAATATTTTTGCTTGTGTTTTTTTTTTGTTTGTTTTAATTTAGAAGTCTGTTTCATAGAGTGATTACATGATATAATGAGAACATGCTTCCTATTATGTCCTTTTCTTTTTTGTCTCATTTTGCTAAATGCCAATAAAATTATTTTAAATGAAATGGTATACCTAATAAAACCACTTTAAATACACAGGCATATATATAAATGGAAACATCTCTCGATCCATTTATCCCTTCTCCTGTCTTCATATCTGCATACAAAAATATTTAGCTCAGTCTCATCAATATTAACTATGGTTATTTCTGGATGTTGAAAGTTGTGAAAATTGTTTTTATGATCCTTTTTAAAAAATCTTTATTGTTTAATTTTTCAAGATAATCAGCATAATCATTTTATTTGAAAACAGTTTATGGCTTAAAATGTCATTTAAGGTTTATCCAAATTTTCTGGGAATAAACTGGGGCTTAAATTCAGAAAGATTTTGTACTTTTACAGTAAAAATAAAGAAATCAAATTATATCTGAAGAACATTGAAACCTCTTGACTTAATTTATTTGATTTTAAACATATTAAGGAAAATAAATGAAACAGAAAAAATAAACATTTCAATGCACAAACGTTTATTTTTTATTTTTATTTTTATTTTTATTTTTTTGTGGTACGTGGGCCTCTCACTGTCGTGGCCTCTCCCGTTGCGGAGCACAGGCTCCGGACGCGCAGGCTCAGCGGCCATGGCTCACGGGCCCAGCCGCTCCGCGGCACGTGGGATCCTCCTGGACCGGGGCACGAACCCGCGTCCCCCACGTCGGCAGGCGGACTCTCAACCACTGCGCCACCAGGGAAGCCCACAAACGTTTATTTTTAAAAGTGAAAGGTTAGAAAATAAATTACCTAACAATAAGATAATAGTTAAACAAATGATGAAACATTAACTGAATGGAATATAATCCAATCATAATATTTATGAATTATATAAACCAATTTGAAAATGCTTAATATAATTTTAGAGAGAAACTAGGAAATAAAATTGTATATACCACATGTTCACAACTCTATAAACATGCCTGAATTGCAAGATGAGAACACATCAAATCAGTCACCTTCTTGGGATGATTTGGGGTTTGTTTGTTTGTTTCTAATTTTTCTACTTTAACTCTTTTGTATTTTATAAATTTACTCTCATGGCCATTTTTTGTTTGGGCCATAAGAGTGAATATAAATTATTTTTTAAAAAAAGTATGCGTGCATAAAAATGAGGAGCGGGTAGTATATTTTTTCTGTACATATCTACTGATCATTCATTTTACAAGTTAGCTTGTTATCTCTTTGGAAAACAGAGAACAGAACTAGGGAATGTGGGGAATAAGGCAGGTCCATCTTAATAGAAGGCACAAAGGGAGAAAGAACAATTTACAAAAGAGGCCAAATACCCCATCAGAAGGTTTAGCTCTGCTCCCCTTATGACTTGTTTAGCAGAGATTTCAGTAGATCAAGCCCAATCTTTAGAAACTCAGCATAACATTCTCCTTTGTCACTGGTGTCTTTGGCATGGTAAGCCTCTTACAATATCTGGACTGCAGACTCATTATAAGTCCCTTTTAGAACTGAGTCCCATCCCTGTCTTTTGATTCCTCAATTTTTTCTTAGGGATCTGGGTAATTTCACCACACTGGATCCTCACTTCTTGTTGACAGACCAATGCAGTGCTTCCCACACTGGGGAGATCTAGAATATCTCATTTTCCATTAGGTTTCCTTCCATCAGTATCCAGTCCTACCTTATTGAAGACAGTACTTCTGACCACTGTTGGACTATATCCTGCTATTCTCTTGGAAAATATGGTCCATCAAGATACAGGTATCTATTCAAAATTGAGGGCTTCCCTGGTGGCGCAGTGGTTGAGAGTCCGCCTGCCGATGCAGGGGACGTGGGTTCATGAACCGGTCCGGGAATATCCCAAGTGCCATGGAGCGGCTGGGCCCGTGAGCCATGGCCGCTGAGCCTGTGCATCCAGAGCCTGTGCTCCGCAACGGGACAGGCCACAACAGTGAGAGGCCCGTGTACCACACACACACAAAAAAACAAAAACAAAACAAAACAAAACAAAATTGACATCTAAAGAGATGATGAAACTAACCAGGAAATGGTCAGTCAGGCTCTAGGTAAATTAATGCTCTTACAATTAATTAATCAGAGACCTGTAGCAACTAATAGTGTTACTACTAAAGTAAATATGCAAAAGTCAGAATGTGTGTGTGTGTGTGTGAGAGAGAGAGAGAGAGAGACAGAGAGACAGAGACAGAGACAGAGAGAGAGAGAGAGAGAGAGAGTTTTTAACACCATAAGAAATACCTGTGAAATTACCCAACCCAGTGGTCCTCAACAGTCCTTTTGCTTATTTATTTTTTATAACTGAAGTATAGTTGATTTACAGTGTTGTGTTAATTTCTGCTGTACAGCAAAGTGACTCAGTTATATACATATATACATTCTTTTTTATATTCTTTCCATTATGGTTTGCCACAGGATATTGAATATAGTTCCCTGTGCTATACAGTAGGACCTTGTTGTCTCTCCATTCTATATGTAATAGTCTCTATCTACTAAGCCCAAACTCCCAGTCCATCCCTCCCCCATTCCCCCCTTCCCCTTGGCAACCACAAGTCTATTCTCTATGTCTCAACAGCCCCTGCTGTGATAGATTAGTTGGTCATAATCGGTTTATAGGTTGTTGCATGTAACATCATTTTGCATGATATAATTTTACATTAATTAGAGCAGATAATTAAAGTACAGTGTTGTCATTTTCATTCTTTTGAATTCCGCTATAGTCCCTTATCTGACAGAGAAGCAGAAAAGCTTTCAGCACCAGAATTTTAGCACTCAAGAGTAGTATGTTATGGAGAGCATACGAATGGCTTTGATTAGGAGAGTTGCTGATAGATTAACATTGAGAACTGCTGATCTATCCAAAGCTTCTTTTTTCTACTGAGGATAAAATTAACTCTCCAAAAGGGATAGTGACTTTTCCAAGGTCACATAGCAAGTTAATTTCTGATTTATTTTTTGCCCAGCTCTTTAAATTCTCTCTACTTCATCTCCATGCAGCATTATTGGGATCTGATCCAGAACATTCAGGATAGTCATGGGAGATTCAAACCTATGGCAATGTCCTATGCAAGGGGCATGGGTATGTTTCTATACACTAATTATGGATACAACTAAACTGCCTTCAAAGAGGAAAATCATTGCTCTCCTCTAATGTCTTTCATTTATTCTTTACCTGTCATTTGCAGCTTCCATTAACTTTTCCATATGCTGAAAAAAATGAGAAAAAAAATGTGCAAAATAGCTCACATTAATGATGTGTCATGGATACATTTCAACAACTTTTAAGTATAATATACTTTAGAAACAGAGACTTCATCTTCAGACAGGGAGCAATAGGAAGTTGTGAAACCCCTAAGTTAATATTATAATATATTTTTCACAAATCACATAAAAAAATTCTCAACATCTGATTAGTCTAAATATTTAATTAGTACTGAAAATGAGATAGAGAAAAATAGTTAACACATGGAATTTTCTGACAGATAATCGGTTATCTACAGAATTTTTTATTGATGCCTCTGAAGCTACTGGGATGATGAACATTTTACCAAATCTAAAGTCTATATGGCTTCTTAGGAGCAGATGGTAAGGGAGTGTATCAATTGAGACAATCCCTGGTATCCCAGTGACATTAATTTTAAAAATAGTAATTGTTTATGAGGCTGCTGTAGCATTTTAGATTTTAAACAAGATTAAGAAATATTTTAATTTTAGTAGACTGTAAATGTGGCTTGCTATTTCAAGCACAGTGTTTTTAAAAAATATTTAATACTAAATATAAAATAATATAGTTTTAAAAAGAAAAACTGGACTTCCCTGGTGGTGCAGTGGTTAAGAATCTGCCTGCCAATGCAGGGGACACAGGTTCGAGCCCTGGTCCGGGAAGATCCCACATGCCGCGGAGCAAATAAGCCCGTGAGCCACGACTACTGAGCTCGTATGCCACAACTACTGAAGCCTGTACACCTAGAGCCCATGCTCCACAACAAGAGAAGCCCCTACTCGCCGCAACTAGAGAAAACCCGTGTGCAGCAACAAAGACCCAACACAGCCCAAAATAAATAAATAAATAAAATTATTTTTAAAAAAAGAAAAACTAAGGTGATTTCTATAGATTAGCATCTTGTCATTTAGTAGCTGTTAAGCAAGTTAGTTAACCTGTCTGAGCTTCTGTTTAACTCATCTCTACATGGATAGGATTTAGGTGAAATTTATATTGGAAATCTTTCCAATATAAAGAAGTGTATATCACTAAAAAGAGGGCTATACGTTTTTCTTATGTGGGGAAATAAGAGCACAGTTTAGTATAAATAAAAGGATCAGACAGAGAATCTACATGGTTTCCATAAGTGTGTTTATGAAACATATTTAACTGTGTTAGGTAAAATGAGTCCCTTGTTGAGGGCAATGGCTTAATGTGAACCATTGTGTCAATAGGTTTCTGCTAAGACTGGTTTCATATAGAAATTGAGTTTTAGCCACCACTGTATAGGCCTTAAATAGTCTGATTAATTCAAGGGTGAGAAAGTTCATTCTTGGCACTTAGGGGAAGGCTATTTATGACAGTTGGTAGGAAGATTTCCTATGAGGAATATGGCTGTTAGAAAAATAGTAGGAGGCCAGTGAGATTTCCTGCAGGGAATGACACATAGAAGAGTCCACTTTGACATTTTTGGGCATGAAAACAGGAGATGAAATACCATTGCTACATCTTTATTATGTCCTACAATCTATGCTTGACACACTACAAGCCTACATCATTTCATTTTTCAAACCACCCTTTATGTAATGACAATAACACAAACACTAATAATAAACAGTTTTTAACCACTTCTTTCCAGGCACTATTATAAGAAATTATGCATTCAATACTCAGAACTGCTTTACAGGATAATCTAATTTAGAGATGAGGAAAAGGCACAGTTGAAAAACCTTTACCAAGAATATAGATCTTATAAGTGATGGGAACAGAATGTGAACCTGGGAAGTTTACTTCCAGAGTATGTGCTCTTAGCCACAAGCTATAATGCCTCTTCAGTAGGCAATATTACCTTCCTTTCCTATCAGTGGTACTGAAGTTCATAGAAGTTAAGTAACATACCCCATCCCACAACTCAGAGGTGGAAGAGTTGGAATTTAAACTCAAAATGTCAGCCATCAAGCCCATTCCCTTTCCCTTGTGAACTTTGAAAGAGAGTCTCCCCAGCAAGATTTATACGGAGAAAGCCACTTCAGGGGTAGTTTTGTTTTGTTTTGTTTTGTTTTGTTAATGTTTTCACCTACCTTTCTAAACGTATGACCTCATTGCTACCTCAGATACCATACCCTGACCACTGAATTATCACTCATATTCCAACAAACCAGATCTTTTCCATCCATGACGTGTCTTCCCTATAAAGCCCTTCTTGCTTTCATTTTAAGGCCTGACTCTTCTTGTATGTCTTTTCTAACCACGTCAGTTATTATCTAATCTTTCTCTTAATCTTTAACACTTGCTATTTACTGAAGACCATTATCTAGCAGGCTAACTAACCATATATGTATGAAGTCTTCCCACCTTATCATCATATGTTTATGCCTTTCCTTTCTTTTTAATTTTTTAAATATATATATTTTTTATTTGGTTGCCTCGGGTCTTAGCTGTGGCACGCGGGATCTTCATTGCAGCATGCGGGATCTTTAGTTGCGGCATGCGAACTTCTTAGTTGCACATGTGGCATCTAGTTCCCTGACCAGGGATCGAACCCGAGTCCCCTGCATTGGGAGCGTGGAGTCTTAGTCACTGGACCACCGGGGAAGTCCCTTTGCCTTTCCTTTCTTATTTAATTCAACTATGAATAAAATCCAGATATTCTTTTAGCTACATTAAAATGAAAGATATTCCAAGTACTCTAGCTGGCAGAATCAAAGGCTTTATTCAGTCTTTTGGATGTTCTCTTTTAGCATGGTCATAGCACTTGGTAAGCCAATGCTCTTTCTGGGGACCATAAATGCCGATGAAACTCAAACAGTCTTCTCATTTTCAGTCATCAGCATCCCTGAACAGGGCCATTTATATCACCTTCAGAAGAAGTCTTTTTGCCTCTTAGATGCCTTTGGTAGCATGTAATTAAGGAAGAATCAGATCTGACTTACACATACACATGCACAACAATACACACACACCTGAAATAATTCATTTAAGAATATATAAAGTACTCATATCTCTCATGACGGTCTTTAACAGCCAAAAAGTATCTGCCTTCATTTTTCAAAAAAAAATTATAAATATTGGGGCATCAGGACCAGTTTATATTCTGAAGTCAGAAGCATGAAACTAATGTGAGCTTTAACTTTTCTTTTATAGTAAACTTTGTATAGCTAGTGAGCCACTGTTTGTGTTCCCAGTAAGCTATATGTGTGATTGTGATTGCTTTATCAATGATCAAAATCCAAAATGTACATGCACACACATTTCACCTGTTTATTAGTTGAATCTACCAGGGTCAAAATCACCCCCAAGATACCCATTTTGACTATTGCTTTCCCTAAGAATACTCATGGGAATTAAGAATATGGGTCTAAACACCCAGCTCTGCTCATTCGGTTTTCTTTGGGTCACATCAGTTCTTTTGACATTTTTAATGGGGTAGCATTAATGGATTTTTATATAGTTAGAACCGTTCAATACTTTTCTACAAAGACAAGGTGCTGCTGTCTGAAAAGGTGATTACTCTAGTTGTGCTATCTATTCTTTGAGAGGACAATGCCACTTTTTCCATTTAGATTGAGTTGACATGGGTCAGGAAGCATCAATCAACTTCCACATAAATGGCCCTAGAGAAGTAAAATTGATATGACAAATGAAACGCTTTAGAGATATACAAAAACATACGTATTGTGAAAACTGTTGTTTTCACAAGATCTTGACATCTTATTATTTAAGAGTGTAATGTATGTGTTTGTGTGAGTGTGAAGATAAAAGGGATTAGAGGGCTAATCAAGTCCTTTATTCATTTTCACACTTATAAAGAAATGATAAAGAAAATTAATTACATGTTTCCTTGGACCATTCTATTCTTGGTCTCCCAGCTATGAAGTGCACTGGGGAAATAGAGGCAATTTAATAAATATGCTTTTGCCAAGACATGCAGAAGAAACTAACAAAGAAAATATCTGGAGGAAAATACCAAAGCCATGTGATTTCTGTAACCACAGGAGATCTTTTCATTAGCCTCCTCTTTGGCTCTTAACAGCTTTTCAGATGCATCTGGAGACTGGCATGATGATTATCTCTGTACAACTGCTCTCTTTATTGATACACAGAACTTCAGTCTGAGTGAAAAGAAAAATTCTATCCAATATGCTTTATGTTATGATAAAGTTATTGCTGAGTTAATGTTATGCTAAAGTAAAATTGGATCCAATTCCCTTTTAAGTATTTAAGTTGAGACATTTCAAACACCACCGAAACCCTAATAATTAGCTCCAAGCAACTCTTGCTTACCTGCAAGGATTGGTAAATGCTTAGGAAGACCCAGAATCTCCTTCTACTATCAGTGCTAAAAAGTATGAAATAAACTAACTTTATCTTATTTCTTTGCCATTTTTTTTCCTGCCATAGAATGCCAGACATACACAAATTGTGCCCCACCCCCGCAAAAAAATAATAAATTAGGCAATCTTCTCCCTACCATTTCTTCTTTCCAAATCTCTCATAAGGAAACACAAGCACAAGCAGCAACACCACCAGCAGCAGCATCAGGCAGCAGCAGCGTCATTATGTCTCCATCATTATCATCACTCTACACTTACTGAGACTGGATTAATCCAATTTTCTCTTTCTCCAATCTGCTCCCCACACTGAAGTCTGCCTGAGCTCTTTGCCTAAAGCTCGTAAGGAGTTTTTCTTTGTTCTAGAGATGAAAACCAAACCTTTCCACAACATGAAAGTTCCCTGTATAGCCTGACTCAAATATTTTCAGCACCACATGCAGCATAATCGTCTTCAAACTCTGCTGCAACCACAGTGCTTTTTTCCATTTCCACCCCTGTTCCAGGCTCGCTTCTCTTTGGGGGTTTTGTCGGATACTGTTTCCTCTTTCTAAAGCAATCTTACATACATTATTCACCTAAATAACATCTCCTATTTTTATTTACATCTATGTCAAATCTCACTTTCACAGGGATACTTACCCTTCTTATTAACATTAATATGAACTGGATGTCAGCCAGTTGAACACTCTTGTATTATTACAGGTAAGCTATCATCAATTTTATATTTGTGTATGTTATTCCTACCACCAGACCAAGTTATCTTATTACACATTCTTGAGTCATTATAAACAACTCAACATCAATTATTTCATTAGAATTTTCATGTATTTATTTGATACTTGATTAATGTGTATCTTTATGATTAGACCCATGAACAGGAGTAATTCTGCTCTCACAGTGCAGTATTTGACATACAATACACATATAGCAAACTATTAAATGCTATAGAGTGTTAATGTATGTCCAGCAATATCTAAGGTGGTGCATATATTATTTTCTTTAAATCTCCACAAAAAACTAGTGGCTTTTGGTATCATTACCATTTTACAATTGATTAATAAAATAGCTTGCCCAAAGACAGAGCAAGTAATATAACCCATCTTTTATCCATGTCTACTACTCTAAGATATATCCAAGTTGCCACAATCTCTTGCCTGTGTTTCTGCAACTGACCCTCTCTATCTAATCTTACAAGACAAAACAACAAAACAAAACAAAACAAAAAAACTCTCCACACATTAACACACAGAGTACAGTATATAAAGGTTAAATTCAATAACAACACACTCCTAGTTATAACCCTCTAAAGGTTTCCTCTTCCTTACATTACAATCCAAAATCCTTGGAATTCTGCTTCGAGAAATGTTAGCAGAGCTTGTAGCCAACTATTCATATTTCAGATGATTTTTATAAACTCTGAACCAAATTTGAACTTACATACTCACACATATATACATACACACACAGATAGAATGATTTGAAGGCAATAGAGAATGAGAAAAACAAAGAAGAAAAAAATAGGAGGGTTGTCAAATTTTGAAAAAGAGCAAATGTATTAGCTGATAATTCCATTTACATGGTTTTTACCTAAGGGTTATCAATATTGTTCTGGATGCCTAAAACTGAAATGGAAAAATCACATTACTGGATTGGGGACTAAGAATCAAGTTTGGAGCTTTCTGAGCAACTGGAAAGTCAAGAGGGGGATAGCTTGGAAAGTAGAAGTCCACAGATGTAGGATTCCAAAATCTGAATATAAATACTGCTCAAACCCTTGCAAAATACCTGAATTGCACTAGAGAGATGCCGAAGAACCAGTAGAAAACAACTGAAAAGAGGAAAGTCCTGAGCAGAGATCTCACCTACTGCTCAGTACAGGAAATATAGATTTTGGAGTTTTGAGTCCAGCCAAATTAACTGCCTAAAAGAACAAAAAAATCAATAGTGTCTGAAGGAAGGTGACAGAATCCAGATTCTCTAAAACATTCCATCTACAATTTCCACAATATAGCTAAAGTCACTATGCATGTGAAGAAGTAGCAAAATGTTTTCCCTAATCAAGAGAAAAAAAAGTCAATAAAAATGACACCAGGGCTTCCCTGGTGGCGCAGTGGTTGCGCGTCCGCCTGCCGATGCAGGGGAACCGGGTTCGCGCCCCGGTCTGGGAGGATCCCGCAAAAAAAAAAAAAATGACACCAAAATGATCCAGATGTTGGAATTTGCAGAAAAGATTTTTAAAACAGTTAACATAAATATGTTCAAAATACATAAAGAAAAGCATAGTTGTAATGAATGAGTTAGTGGGAAATACCAGCAGAGAAATATAAACCACAAAAAAAGAACAAAATAGAATTTCTTGGACTAAAACCTACAATACCTAAAAAAAAAAAAAAAAAAAAAAAGCACAGGCTTACAGGCAAAATAGATATGTCATAAGATAGTGTCAGTTAATTTGAAGACATAACAATAGAAATTATTCAATATAAAGAAATGAGACAATAATGAAGATAAATGAGCAGAATCTCCTAGATATGTGGGGCAATATTAAGTAATTTAAAATATTTTAAATTGAATTCACAGAAGGAGAGGAAAGAGTAAGTGGGGAGGTAAAAATATTAGAAGAAATGAAGGACCCCAATTTTTAAAATTTAAATAAAAAATAAAAATTTTAAATTAAAAAAAGCTTAGAAAACACTAAACAGGATAAATACAAGGAAAATAAATAAGATTTAGACACATCATAGACAAAATGATGAAATCCAAGATAAACATAAATTTTAGGAAATAGTGTCTTTTCAACAAACTGTATAGGAAAAATCGAATATCAATATCCATAAATTAACTTCAACCTAAACCTTATACCTTATATACACATTAACTCAAAATGAATTATAAATATCACTGTAAATTTTTAACTATAGAACTTTTAGGACAGATTATAAGAGAAAATATTAAAATATTAAATTAAAATATTAAACCTTGGCCTAGGCTAAGACTTCTTAGATATAACAGTAAAACATGACCCATGAAAGAAAAAAAAATGGATAAACTGAACTTTGTAATAATTAAAAGCCTTTGCTCTCTGAAAGACTCTGTTAAGAAGATGAAGACTGGGAGAAGTATTTGTAAATCATGTTTCCAATAAAAGACTTGTTTCCAGGCTACTTAAAGAACTCTTTATACTCAATAGTGAGAAAACAAATAAAAAATAAATAAGCAAAGAAAAACATTCAGAAAATGGACCAATGACTAGCTGGACACTTTACCAAAGAAAACATCGAAATGGCAAATAAACACATGAAAATATGCCCAACATTTTTGGCCAACAAGAATATTCAAATTAAAGCCACAGTGAGATGTCACTATAAACTTAGTAAAATGTTAAAGTTAAAAAAAATATGGATAATAGTGAATGATGGTGAGGATGCAGAGATACCAGCTCTCTCGTTAATTGCTAGGGTGAATGTAAAATTGTACATCCACTCTGGAAACCTGATTGGAAGTTTCTTTAAAAGCTGAACAAACACCACGTGTTTCAGCAATTTCACTCCTGAGTTACATCCTAGATAAATTAAGACTTAAATTCACACAGAAACCTGGACATGACTGTTCACAGAAACTTTATTTGAAATAGCCCAAACAGGAAACAACCTAAACGTCCTTCAACAGGTAAATGTGTAAACAAACTCTGGTACATCCATACAGTGAACTACTAGTCAGCAATAAAAAAGCAGACTCTTGATATATGAAACAAATTAGATGGATCTCAAGGGCATTATTAGAAAAACCCAACCCCCAAAAGTTATATACTGTATATAGTCTTGTACATAACATTTTCTCTCTAACAAAATTATAAAAATGGGAAGTTATACATAAAGATTTGTATTGGTTTCCTGAGGCTGCTTTAAAAATTAGCACAAATTTGTAGCTTAAAACAAAGAAAACTTATTCCCTTAGAGCAAGTTCTGGAGGCCAGAATTCTGAAATCAGTATGACTGAGCCAAAATCAAGATGTTGGTAGGGCATTTAGTGTCCATTGGGATAATCAAGGATAACCTCACCATCTCAAAATCTTTAAGTTAACCACAACTGCAAAGACCTTTTTTTTTGTCATATAAGATACTATTCACAAGTCACAGAGATTAGGATGTAGTTTTTTTTTTTTTTTGGCGGGGGGGCCATTAGTCATTCTATCAAAACATAGCACAAAAATGAAAGTGCATGTAAAATCTCATGAAACCTGAGTAAGAGCAGATTGTATTCCATGTCAATCAACCTCCTGGTTTTGATGATGCATTATAATTATGTAAGATTCTACATGACAATTTAAAAAGCTGCGTAATAGGCACGTGGAAACTCTCCGTAAAATTTTTCAACTCTCTGTGAGTCTGTAGTTATTGTAAAACAAAATGTTACCCCAAAAAGAGAGCTAAAATAAGCACACATTACATGCAAGGGACACGATACAAATGATGGCTGACATGGGTTAGCAGATGCCAGAACACTGGAATCACATTTTCAAAAGAGGAAAAGAAAAAAAAAAAGTATAAATTCAGTAGTCTGTATGTAGCTACATATCCTTCAAGGGTAAAAGCAGAATAATGATGTTTTTAGAACAGATAAAAACTAAGGTAAATAAAACTCTTGCCAACAGACATGCACTAAATGGCAGCTGAAAGAGAAAGAACACAATATGGAAACTCAGATTTGCAGGGAGGAAAAAGAGCACCACAAACGTTACATATGTGGGCAAGTGTCAAATATTACGTATTTCTATATACTTTATTATCTTAATCACTTGAATAATATAGAATTATTTTAAGTAAGATTATGCCTCTGCACTGTAAGATTTATAATATAGTTAGGTGTAATAGATATGACAACAAGAGCATAAATGATGGATAGAAGAGAATAAGTAGAATTATACAAAAGTATACAAGACTCTTTCATTTTATGTGAGGTAATACAATGTAAAATATATTTTAATGTGATACAGGATACCTATTGCAATTCCCAGAGCAACCAAGCAACCACTATAAAAATAACAAATTAGAGCTAAATAGCTAACAGAGGAATTAAAAGGGAAAAATTGGAAACACACACACACACAAATTAATAAAACATGTTAAATAGTCCATCGAAAAGGCAGAGATCATCAGATTGGATTTTTAAATCAAGGCTCAACTATGTAACAGTATGCTATTTATAAGACATACACTTTATATATAAGGATAGAAAACCTGAAAGTAAATGAATGGGGAAATATATATATTTCAAATAGTAAGCATTAGGAACCAGGGAAACGTATAATTAATTTCAGGGAAAATAGACTTCAAGACAAGTTGTGTACCCAGAGATAACGGGGACTGTTTCTTTATGATAAATGGATCAATTCACCAGGAAAACCTAACAGGCAAAAATGTGTAGGTGCAGACTAACAGAACTTAACAATACATGAAGAAAAGCTGACAGAACTCAATGGTTCAATACATAAATCTATAATCAGATGTGGAGATGTTAACATCCCTTTCTCAACAATTGATTGGAAAACTAGACAAAAAAAATCTGTAAAAATGAACAATATCAACCATGTTTACCTAATCAAAATGTCACCCAAGTAATGCAAAATTTATATTTTCAAATGCAATGGAATGATAACTAAATAATCCTTATGTCAAGCTAATGGTAAGTCTCAGTAAATTTCAATATATTGTAATCTTACAGAGCATACTTTCTGACAAAAAATGAATTAAATTAGAAATCTATAATAAAAAGGTAAACAGAAAATAGTTGGAAAGTGAAGGAAATCCTTCTAAATAAATCATTGTACAAAGAAGTAATAAGAAAAGTTAGCAACTATTTTGAACAGAATGATAATGAAAACAGAATGTATTTTCAGTCTGTAGAATGCAGCTAAGGAGTGAGTGCTTAGAGGGAAATTTAGAGCTTTAAATGCTCACAAAAGAAAAAATGCTTAAAATCAATGATCTAAGTTTCTATTTTATGAAGCTATAAAAATGAGCAAATTAAATTTACAGTAAGTAGAAGGGAGAAAATTAATTGCAAGAAGTGGAATTAATAGACAACAAAAGATAGAGAAAATTAACAACACCATATGTTGGATATTTTAAATAATAAAGTTGATTAAGCTCATAGGAATAGAGATCAAGTAAAAATAAAAACTATATAACCAGCATGTAAGGAGCTTGAAAGTTGCCACTCCAGCCTAACAATAAGTAAAAAGATGGATTAATTGGAAAAATCAAAAACTGTTCTTAGATCTGTCAGAGAAGTGAGTTACAGAGCACCTAGCTGTCCCCAGAATTGGAGAGGAAGACAGAGGGATACAGAAAATCACGAGTCACCAAGGCAGAAACACACAAACAGAAACTTCCACAGGAACCAACGCTGGGTAAATCATGTCTGGATTTCAACAAACAAGTATAAGGCATACTAAAAGACAAAAAGCACAGTTTGCAAAGACTGAACAAACATCAAGACCAGAGTCAGATATGGCAGGAATGTTGAAATTATCAAACTAGGAATGAAAACAAACTATGATTAATGTGCTAATGACTCTAATGGTAAAAGTAGACAACAAGCAAGAAGAGAGGGATTATGTAAGCAGAGAGGTAGGAATTCCAAGAGAGAATCAAAATGAAATGGTAGAGTTCAAAAATACCGTAACAGAAGTGAAGAATGCCTTTGATAAGCTTATTCTTGGACTAGGCACAGCAGAGGAAAGGATCTCTGAGCTTGAACATATGACAACTGAAACGTCTAAAACAAAAAAGCAAAGACGAAATAACACAAGCAGAATATCCAAGAATTGTGGGACAACTACATAGGGTGTGACATATGCAAAATGGCAATACCAGAAGAAAACAAGAGAAGAAGAGAAGCAATATTTCAAGCAATGATGACAGAGAATTTCCCCAAATTAATATCAGATACCAAAGCAAATATCCAGGAAGCTCAGAGTATGTTAGGCAAGATAAATACCCAAAAAACCCCACTACATGTACGTATATCATATTCAAACTTTAGAAAATCAAATATAAAGGAAAAATCTTGAAAGAAGTCACAGCGGGGGAACACATAACCTATAGAGGAGCAAAGATAAGAAGTACATCTGACTTCTCCTCAGAAACCATTCAAACAAGAAGAGTGAAGATTGAATATTTAAAGTGTTGAGAGAGAGAAAAAAAACAACAACAACACATCAGCCTAGAATTCTATATCCTGCAAAATTATCTTTCAAAAGTGAAGGAAACAAAGTCTTTCTCAGGCAAATAAAAATTGGTGGAATGTGTTGCCGGTAGATCTGCCTTGAAAGAAATGCTAGAAAAAGTTCTTTAGAGAGAAGGAAAATAATAAGCTCAGATCTACAGACAGAAAGAAAAAGCATTCAAGAAGGAATAAGTAAAGGGAAATAAAAACTTTTTTTATTCCTGATTAATTTGACAAATAACAGTTTCTTGAAAAATAATAGCAGCAAGTATTACATTACATATGCTTTTATATATCTCTTATGTATATGCTTATATATAAGTGAAATGAATGACAGCAACGATACAGGAGAAAGGAAGAAGGAATTAGAATTAGTTTGTTACTATAAAGTACTTACACTACCCATGAAGTGGTATCATGTTATTTGAAAGTGGACTTGGACTAATTGTAATTAGCTATAAATGTATATATTGCAAACTGTAGGCCAACCAATTTAAAAAGTATTAAAAAGGAAGTATAACTGACATATAAGGAAATAAGAGAAAATGGGATCATATTAAATGCTCAGTTAAAACAATAAAAGGCAGAAATAGGGTAGAAGACAAAAGTAAGAACAAAGAACAAGGGCAAGAAATAGAAACCAATAATAATTGTGGTAGATATTACTTCAACCGTATCAATAATCACTTTTGAATGTCAATGGTCTAAATGCACAAATTAAAAGATCATGAAAAAACATGATCCCACTAGTATTTTCAAGAAACCCACTTTAAATACAAAGTCACATGTAGATTAAAAGTATGAGTGGAGAAAATTATATCATGCTGACAGTAATCAGAAAAAGGCAAAGGTAGCTATTGACATATCAATTTTAGACAGAACAGACTTCAAAGTAAGGAAAGAAATAATTTTCTTTCTTTTTTTTTTTTTTTTTTGGTGCTCATCACTTGATTGTGATTGTCTGCATTCTCTTGGTCCTTGATTTGTTTTTTTTTTCCCAAGAAAATCGAAATTTATTTCTCTCTGATTTAGCAGTTTAGTATAGGCACATGGTTCAGGGCAGTAAGCAACACCATAGCAACCACAGAGGCCGCTGGAGATGCAAGGACAAATAAGAAGCATTAATAATAGGAAGGAGATTTACATATCTCTCAAGCCAAAATAAGTTCCCTCTTTTCCCCCAAAACAGTATGGTTATAGAATCAGTAAGATTGTGTGTGTGTTGTGTATGTGTGTGATTGAAGTAATATAAATACTATGACCTTATTACAATTAAAACAACAACAAAAAAATCCCCAAATTATAAAACAGAAAGCCTCGTCCACCTGGAATGAATTATATATATATATATATATATATATATATATATATACACACGTACATATAACTTATTATAAGGAATAGGTTGGCTCATGCAATTATGGAGGCTGACAAGTCCCAAGATCTGAAGGGTGAGTTGGCAAGCAGGACACCCAGGAGAGCCGATGTGTAGTTTCTGTCCCAAGTCCAAAGGCCTGAGAACCAGGAGGGCTAATGATGTAATTTCCATTCTGAAAGCCAGGCAGGCTTGAGACCCAAGAAGAGCAGATATTTCCGTCTGAATCCAGGGGCCAGTTTACCAGCTCAAGCAGTCAGCAGCAGGAGTTCCCTTTTATTTGCTGGAAGGTCAGCTTTTTTATTCATTTCACACTTTGTTTTCTTTTTTCTTTTTTTTTTTTTTAGATTTGAGATGCTCTTTTATTCCAGATTAGAACGGTACATTTTGAAGATCTGTGTAACACTCTCTTCTCTTTTTTTTTTAATTTTAAAAATTTATTTCTTTTTTTATACAGCAGGTTATTAGTCATCAATTTTATACACATTAGTATATACATGTCAATCCCAATCTCCCAATTCATCACACCACCACCACCACCCCCCGCTGCTTTCCCCCCTTGGTTTTAATCCTCTGATTTATTGTCTGGAGCAGCCATACTACATTAGCAAGTAATCATCTTTATCAATCTACATTGAAAATATGAAGCATGTATGTGCAAAAATACATACACAGACAAGTACATACACAGACAAACACACACACACAAGTGCACATACACACGTTGGCAGTAACCAACAGAGGAAACTTGATCTCTCCAAGGTCCTACATAGCTCCATTTTGAATGGATGAAGCTAGTTGCTACTTATTTGCTGAAAAATTATAGAGAAGCAATCATTAATTTTATGTCGAAAAAACTCTGTAACCTATTTTGTTCTGTCTTCTGCCTCAAAAGGACATCTCTGCTCTGGGTATCATGTCAATGGGTCTTGAAGCACTGGCATGTGGTGGTGAAATGATCTGGTGGTCTCTACTCCCCTTCCTTTCTCACTTCAACTCACAATCTGCCTTCTCAGTTCACAGGGGCCTGGGTTGCAGAAAATCTTGGTTGTTTACTTGCAGAGTCTTACCTCAGCTGGTGCTATCTCTGGTGTCATTCTGTGGTATTGATTTCTTTCATGCCATGGTATCTTGATATCACTAGGTTTTACCTTTGTAAATAATTCTGGATCTTGATACTTAATTTCAGGTAAATTTCCCTCTTGCTTCTGAACTGAGGAATTCTAAGTCAACTCTCAAGTTCCCTCCATTTTTCTTGTGGCCCAAATTTCTCTATTTTTTAAAGATGATTTTTCTTAATGGCTGATAGCCATGGATTTCTCCTTCCTTAATTCCATTAATAATAGAACATTATTTTCCATTCTGTTTTTCTATTGATATGATATATTCTGATGGTAGTATTATTATTGTTCTTGACTTGGATGTATCATAAATGAGAGAGAAATAAAGAAGTCCTCATACTGTCATTTTTAACTAAAAAATCAGTGCTAAGTGTTTTATAAAATGTACTACTGTAGTCTATCCTCAAAGCAACCTTAAGTAATAGGTATACTTAATTTCGTTTTGCACTCGAGAAAGCTGAGTTTCAGAGTCAAGGTAACATGCCAAAGGCATATAATTAGGAAATGGCAAAGATGGGGTTTGGTGCTAGGAGCTATCTGATTGTGAAGCCATAAAAGCATGTTATGCTAAATAATAATTAGAAAGGATAGATAGATTACAATAATATACAAAAAGTTTGGGCTTCCCTGGTGGCGCAGTGGTTGAGAGTCCCCCTGCCGATGCAGGGGACACGGGCTCGTGCCCCGGTCCGGGAAGATCCCACATGCCGCGGAGCGGCTGGGGCCGTGAGCCATGGCCGCTGAGCCTGCGCGTCCGGAGCCTGTGCTGCGCAACGGGAGAAGCCACAACAGTGAGAGGCCCGCGTACCACACACACACACAAAAAAAATACAAAAAGTTTTCTCTCTCTTTTTCTGGTAGTAATATAATTGCAATATATTACTTATCCTGATGATATGGATGTTTGCAGTCAAGAAAAGGAAATAATTGATTTTTCACTCTTAAGGTGAAACATTGATTTAAGTCCTCCTCCCATTACAGCATAACTGTGAAATAACATTGATTTTCAGGATACTTAAAGATTTGTGATGTGTTCTAATTATCATGAACACCAAAGTAGCATGTGTGGTTTAAGCTCTTTTGATGGCACTTAAACATTCTGTAATGAAATCTACCTTTTAAAAAAATATTTTGGTGGAATGAATCTCATTTGTCAGTAGTTTAATTTTGCCTCTTGATAAATTAGGAACAATATGCCATTGTTTAGCAAGTAAATTATTCATTATAAGTTTAAGAAAATATAACTTTAAAGAAGTATTTTTCCTCTTCAAATATATAGATATTTTTATTTTAGTATTAGGAGAGTTAGTTCAAATCATATGTTAAGATGTTCAGGTTTGAAATTAGAACCTTACATGAAATTATTTCCGGTGCAATGGTATACTTGAAAATCTTGGTGAATTAAATATGATTGACATATTTTAACACTCCGTTGTTTATGCTTATGGTGTTTGCAAAAGGATTTAAACATTAGCCGTTACAATTTTTTTTAATCCTGTTCTCTTTTCTCTAGTTTCAAAGGAATTCTTCAAATGAGTAAACCTCATTGGAAGTTGAATATGATATAGAAGCAAGTACATAGTTTTAGAACATAAGCTGTGAACTTTAAAATTATCCAAAGTGTTTAACTATATAGAGATCATGTTTATGTTTTGCATCACCTTTATGTAACATTTTGTTGGAGTGAGTGTAATAAAAATCTCCTCTTCATAATCAAGAGTATAAACTTCATTAGACTCCAGTTCAGCATGGAAGTGTTTTTTCTTTGACATTCAGACAAATCTGGCCTGGGGTGAATTTTCCTGGAAAAACCATACTTCCTGTATTGTTGCATTATTACACAACTTTAGGGGTTACATTGTGTTTCAGAAACTTGAGTTTGCATGCTCTGTAGTATATGTATTTAAATAGTACCACCAGCGGGTGTGCACTGGGCAGACCTATGTCCAGGCATACAAATTTATGACCATCTAATGCCATAGTTATACTAATGTGACACCAAGTATGTCACATATATAGACAGCATGAGCTGAACTAATCAAAAACCATGGGAATCCCATATTCAGCATGTGGGCAATGAACATTTGTGATAGATTGCTGCATGGTATTGACACAACCTCCTCAGCCAGAATATAAAATTCATAGAGTGAGAATACTTAATCTTGGACCCCTGGGTTCATAGTTCTTTGGGGGAACTGTTATTCCCATGAAATTGTGTAAGACATTCAATCATAGGTTTGAATGTGTAAAGCTTTTATTACTTTCTTCAATCTTATGACTCAAAAGTGATGGAAAAAAACCCGCCATAGGAAAAAACCCAACAAAGGAAACAAAGACATGGAGACAGGCAGCAAAATAAATCAAGCCAACCAGGAAATAGAATTTTGATCTCACTCTTTTTCCTTTTCCCTCTTTTCTTTGGCTTACTGATATGTGTGATAGAATAGCATGTCAAAGATAAAGGAGTGACCTCTTGGCTTTCTAGCCATAATATCCACAATGGAAAAGTTATATATATGTGAACAATATTTTAATTATGTAGGTAAAGTGAGCCATGACCATAAATTGCGATTCTGACAGCATAATGGGGCATTTTGTATTCAATGTCTTCTCATCATGAAACAGAGTCTGGATCAGCATTGAACAAAGGAAAGATCAGATTTCATCCAACTAAATAACTGTGTAAAATGGGTCCTGTTTTATAAATTTGTTGAGTCTTAAGGTACCTATATGAAATTAAGTGAGTTCGGTAACTACCCAATTTCTAGGACACATCCCAGGCAATGCTACATTATTTGCACATTTTTAGAGATGACATTGTTTTCCACAGACTTTCATTTGCATTAACTGTAGATGTAAATAGTGCCCCCAAGAGATATTCACCAACAGACCTACATTCAGGCATAAAAGTTTATCATGGTTTAACACCATAATTATGCCAATATAATAACAAACAAGACTGGTTCTACAAAGAAACATGATATTCTATAAAATTAAAAATATACATATTTTAATTTGCTCCTATGTATATATCCCCACTTGCCCAATCTGTGATTTACTAAGAAATATCTAGTAATAATAATAATAACAATAGAAACAACAAGAGTAGAAAAAACCAACAGCTTGACAAATAGTACTTGAGTCTTTGAGCTGGATATGGGAAGGGTGAGGTCAAGAAAGGTTTTCCGTTGAAGAAGATATAGCAACAAAATGACAAAAGCAGATGATTACTGGACAACTACTATGCCTCGAGCTATGAAATAAGCCCCCAAATACTCTGTAAGTAAATAATGCTAATATACTTACCACTCACAGGAATCTTCACTGAAGAAAGAAAAATTAGCAAAGAAGAGTAAGACATCATAGGTGAAAGGAACATAATTAATAAAGGCAAGGAAACATGAAGTAACATGCTGCATTTGGGCCCTGCAACTTGTTTAGTATAATTGGGAAAAACTTTCCGATATATCAGCTAGGGGGTTCCAACTCTAGGTTAGTATAACTCAAACCATTTATAAAGTGAAAGTCACAACATCTTAGGTTTGGGCAATAGCTTTATAATCACTTATCCATACCATTCTCTGCTTCAGGCATCCTCCAGTATCCTGACCATGAACACTTTTATGGATCGGCAACATAGGGACTCTTTGGCATGGTTGTTACATTTTTAGAGATTCGTCTAAGTAAAAAACAGCAACAACAGTTCTCATAACATCACAAAATCAATCTCCCTGAATTCCACTCATGCTCTAAGTTTTAGATTCTCAAAGATCCAATAACTTGTCCTTATGTGACACTTAAGGTATCTGAAGAAACCTCTTCTCAGGCCTCTACTCTGACATTTTTTCAACTGGGAACACAAAGATAGTAAAGTGACATTTGGATAGTGAATATTAGACCTAGGTATTTATTTTTCCTCCTCTTGGAAAGCTCTACTCCAGGGTTCATTAATTGTACTTTCTGCCCTTTATCAGTTTTTCTCCACGTGTTGTCAGTGTATTGTATACTGTCAAAACTCTTAAAAGCAAATAACCTTTAGAATACTAATTCCTTAAATAGGACAAAATATTAGAATCATTTACCATTTTAATAACTGGTTATCAACTTAGCTGTGTTAGGTTTGGAGGTCAGACCCCACACTGAGCTACAAGAAAGTTGAAGGTGAAATTGATAGGAAAAGAACCTTTGTGTCTTCTTTTTGTTGAACCTCACTGTTAACATTTCATATTAATTATAAGTTGGGCCACATATAAACCACTTGTCAAAGGTTTCAACCATATGGGTAGTTTGAAGACGGCTCATAGAACTAGTATTCCTAAACATGGTTTGTCTGAAAGAGTAGAACCAGTAGTATGGTGAACCCAAAACAATGATGAAGACTAGGTGCTTATAGTGGTGGTGAGACCTTGCTGAGAAGTTGTTGGCTCATTGCAGTCTGCAACAGCAGAGGATATTTGGAAATTCTGAAAGCAAACCCGAAAAACCTGATGCCTCAAGAGGGCAGAATTAGATGTAGGAACATCTAGAGACTAAAGGAGAATGGACAATGGGAAGGCAGATAGGTAAAGTTGAAATTAGGAGATGGTGCTTTTGAAGAGGTAATCTCAAAACTATTGAACACTTTCCTAGACTTATCTCCAGGGAATTCTTAAAAGGCAGGACTGATCACATTATATAGGATAATCTTGGGTAATTTTATATCCTATCTGGCTCATCCAGTATTACTTACTACTAATAAAAGCATAATGAGTTATTGGTGAATGCTCAAGTTCAAGTCATAGAATAAGTAAAGAATAATAGTTTATTCTCAGTACAGCCTAAATGTTTTCTTTAAATTTTATTGGTAAAATACATCATACATGATGGGGTTTTCGAAAGCACGATATTATTTAGATTCAGCTTTTAAACAGTGTATAGTTTGATGTATCATAGAGTCTAATAAAAATGCTAAACCAGGCCATTAAATATTTATGTGCCATTTGTATATTGTGCAGGAAAGGGACATTAATTAGTTCGCTACACAAGAGAGAATCTGCATTTCCATAAGGAGAAGAAATGTTAAGATGAATGTTTTAGCCATAACTTCCTACATAGAATGCTTTTGGGTCCAATCTGGAAACTATTCAAGCAATATTATAGAAATAAGAACAAGATGGACTAAGGGCAAAAAAATATAAAATGATTACTCAACCAATGTCAACATGTTACACTGTAATTAAGGCTGATGTGATGAAATGTAAATTACAGAGCTTTCTGTTTATCTGAGGGTACTTCAAAAACCCCATTTTATAGCCTTACTCATGCCAGTTTGGGCGCATTCTTAAGATTTTAATTAAGCTAATATCTTTCAATGCCTCAGGAGGGATGCCTGGAGAATCGGAAAGAACTTTAGATTTTGAGGTGATTGGACTCAAGAAAATCCAACTCTCCCACATCTGAGCTGTATAAACTTGTGCAGGGTATTCTCTGAGCCATATTAGTTTTGATTTATTCATTGGCAATACTCATTGTTTTCATGGAGACTTTGTGAGAAGGTTGGAGAAGTTACAACTTAATTAATAATTACAGTTGTGGGCTCATAATAGATGTTCAGCCAGTGTTCTTCTTCTCACTCTTGTCTGAGTCATTATCCTGTATACATTTTTATTATCCTGTATACATTTTTATTCCTCTGTTTGCATTTTCAATGAGTGTGTTTCTTCCAAGTCTTCCTGACTGCCATGACTATGATTTCCTATCAGTCCTCAATGCCACAATTTAAAATTAGATACTTAACAGAATCAGCTTTCTAATGAATCAGTCACCGACCACTCAGACTCTGCCAACTCATGGTTGTATTAATTGTTCTAAAGTATTGATTCCAGATTAAATTTTAATCCCTTGCCTATCTATCAAAGTCCTCATCAGTGCATCTCTAAATTTAGATTCCATGACTCCCAACATCAAGTTTTTGCTCTAGATGGTGGAGAGTAACTATGAAAAAAATGATGTACACTAAGAACATCACCTGCACACCACTTTCTTCATTGTTTTCCGTGAATAAAATAACTCTCATCTCACTCTCTCTGAGCCAGTTATTTTGTCTGTGACTCAATATCCTCATCAGTAAAATTTATATAATAAATATTGTCTAGCACATAAAGGAATGCTCAATACATATCTGTTGTCACTGTTAGAGTTGTTATTAAACTCTTCCATCCTTAGAACACCAATCCCCCAGGAATTTTCCTGTGACCATGTATCTTCACAATGATCTTGCTCCTTTGAACTCTATGACATTTGATGCTGATCACATTATCATTAATTCACTTGGTTTTTGTTTAAGCCTTGACCTCCAAGTAAAAAATAATTATTTGAGGGCATGACCTATGAGTTATAATTATTTTGCATCTCCAGTAGAATTGTGGGTAGAGTGAAGTGGAGAATGAAGAAAAATTAGCTATTATAGAGACCTCATAATAAATATGTGTATGTAACACGGACTTAGTTGTTTATTTTTATTGTTGTTATAATTAATTTTATAATAATGTGTTTTAGAGGTTTTTCTACATTAAAATTATATAATTTACTTCAGTATCCTGACCACTTCCCAAGGAAGTCTTCTATTTTCCATCTCCTCTCCAAAACTTAACTGCTTATAAGAAAGGGAACCATTAATTAGAAAAGTCATTTATTTGCTCACTTAGAATTTGAATTAAATTCTAACACTTTGATCAAGTTTTGCCATATCTGTACAATAACTCAGAAATGGCAGTGAGGCAATAAGTGTTTCTCAATTGATTTTTTTTCTTTCTTGTTTTTGCTTCTTTCTAATCACACTTTTCTACAAAGCTTTCTATGATTTTATTCATCCATACTTCCATCTATATTATGCTGTTTCCTTGAGCTCAGAAGTCAATAACTCATCACTATTACTAAAACTTTAATTAATGGTAACAAATTAGAGAAGTATGACTGAAATCACCAAGGTGATAAATATTCTATGTGGAACTTGGTGTTGAAAACAGGTGGGATTAATTACCAACACTGGAGTGATTCAGGTCTTTTTATTCCCATTATCAGGGGATAAAATCAGAAGCACAGAGTTCAAATTCTAATAAAGAATAGAACACATTTAAAATAAGAATCTAACCAATGGAAAAAAATAACGCCAATCAGTAAAAGTGCTGCACTTGACATTAAATGGTAATATTTCTAAAAAAAATCAGTAATATTTGGTGAAGAAATTCACACTGTATATTTAGGACATAGAAGACAGGAAAAAAGCAGTCAAAGTACTATGACCTTGGAGAATTCTCAAATGTGAAAATATGAGCAATGCTAGGAAATATGATAAGAAATTCTACATTAAAGGGAGATGCACATTCCAAGAAAAAAAACTTCATATTCTCTTTGAAATTATCCGTCCTTTTCTGAGGACTTATCCATTTGGCATGGTGAAAAAGGAACTGGATTAACCATTTAAGAAATGCAGAAGAAAACAACAAATAATAGGAGCATTTCTAAAATTCTGAATCGTTTCTAATCTATAATTTTATGACAACAGTATTGTCTGGCACATAGTAGGTACTAAATAAAATTTATTTCTTCCAATGTCTAATATTTTTCTGATGCATCTCTTTCTACTGCAGTTACTTATATAATGCTTTGTAATATTAAAATAAAAGTCAAGTAGCATTAAGGCAAATGGGTTATCAGAGTCTTTCTTAACTACATGATAGCAGTTTCCTATAGTTATATTTTAAAAGGTTTCAAAGACTAAAATAGCATGAATATAATGTCATGATTGAATGGAGAGACAAACCAAAGATTGACAATTTTCCAAGCTTTATTTACTCTATTTCATAATGTGGGTTTAATACTTCCCATAATACTTAACTATGGAATACTCATTCATATTTGATGGCAGAAAATTATCCTTAAGAGTTACATTCACTAGTCTTTTTAGGAGAAATGGAGAGTCCCAGATGATAGATGAAAGTGTAGTGAGCCGAAAGAGGGTTATGCACATTAGTGCTGTCACAGTGGATAATATATGATGTGCCAGGAACATAAATAACTTCTAATATGAGGACTGAGCATAGCAGAAAGGCAGTGGGCTATGAAACCATATGAGCAGGATGGAACCTATATAATGCACCTATATCTTTAGTGAAACCTGAATTAGATTGGACATAATACCTTGCATATGTTTCAAAAAATATGAATAACTGACCACAGGATTGGAACACAGTCAACTACATCATAAGGAAAATATTATGACCTTCTTAAAACCCATGACATTGTCTCTATCCACAACCATAGTTTACCCCCACTTTCTGGGTACTGCCAAATTATCTATCTTTGTTGCCTGACACAAAGGGAAGTATTTTTATAATAGGAATTTGAACATGGACTTTGGAACCAGATATGATTGTAGCATTTATTTGCTGTCAGATCTTAGGTAAGTTACTTAACTGGTCTCAGTTTCATTTAACTCATTTATAAAATGTCAATAGAAACAGCACCTTTATAGATAGTGGTGAGGATTATGTGAAACGATATTTGTAAAATATTAAGTCCTTCTCTTCTTCCCATAGCATCTTGTGTGTGTGTGTTTTACATACGCTTCTCATGAGGTACTGTAATCATTGATTTACTTGTCCTTTTTATCTGCACTCACAGCTCTCTGAAGAAATAAATAGCCTTTTGAGCAATGCCATACTCAGAGTGGATATTCAATATATATCCATGAATAAATGGAAGTGGTGTGAATGCCACTGGTTATCTGACAAAATTTTCCCAATATTCCCCTAAGTCAACTTTCTTTACTCATGTTTTATCATATTTGTCCCATATGACTTTCATGTATAACTTTGAAAAAAAACACATTTTGCTAAAGATATGAGTATGAAGGTGCTATGGAGGAATGTAAAAGTGATGAAAGAGAGTTCTTCCTCAGCCCCCTCTCTTTCAGCTTAGCCTCACCCTCAGTCAGTCAAACACCTTACTTTTCTCTGAATGTGTGCTCTTCTCCACTCTGCTGGTTATGTACCAATTACCCTGCTTCATATTTACTCCCAGCCAATCTCTACCCTTCTTAGAACTACATAATTATCCCTTGACCTCTGGCTTGCAGGTGGTTTTGGCCATGGAGGCATCAACAGTAGTTCTTAGGCCAGGGAAGAGAGATGTTGGGATATTTATACCCCTGGCTCCTTTCCTCCTGGGTACTATGGTACCCCCTACCAAATGCAACAGCTTTTATCATATAGATCTCTTTATCCAGTTACACCTCTCCAGGTTCCTTTAACTCCTTCTGCTCCTGACCCTATATACAGGTGGGTAGCAAAACTGCATACTCCCTACTCTAGGTAACCCAGTGGTACACTACTATCCCTTGTTCTCCTAAATCTACCCATACTTTATAGATAACTCCTTTATTAAACTCCCATCAAATTACCCCGTTTCACTGTGTGATCTACCTTGTGACCTTAGATAACTAAATCCCTCTAAACCTTTCTGCCTTCATGTGTAAAATAAGATTAATTATTGTACAAGTGCAGTAAATATTTATGGATTAAGGGGCTTCCCTGGTGGTGCAGTGGTTAAGAATCAACCTGCCAATGCAGGGGACACGTGTTCGAGCCCTAGTCCGAGAAGATCCCACATGCCGCGGAGCAACTGAACCCTTGCGCCAAAACTACTGAGCCAGCTCTGTATAGAGCCTGCGAGCCACAACTACTGAAGCCCGCATGCCTAGAGCCCGTGCTCCACAACAAGAGAAGCCACCTCAATGAGAAGCCTGTGCACCACATGAAGAGCAGCCCCCGCTTGACGCAACTAGAGAAAGCCCAAGCACAGCAACGAAAACCCAATGCAGCCCAAAATAAAATAAAATAAATAAATTTATTTTAAAAAATTGTGGATTAAAAAAGATTATTTAGGTAAAGTACCCATCACAGGATTTCAAACTGGAATAAATTAGTAAGTCAAAGAAAAACTCTGGCATATATTACTACCTCAATAAATGTTAAAATACATTGCTGTGATCACTATTGCAAATATTGTTTCCTCCTTTGGTATTATATAGTTTCATTTATCTCTTATCTCAATGTGGTATAAATCATCTTTTCAAAGTGTGTCTACCTTAATAGTTTTCAAGTTCCTTGAAGGATGGGTTTTTGCTTCATTCATCCTTCTATCACTACTGCTTATCACAGGGTGGGGGCAGACACTCATAAAATTTCTGGAAAGCCTGAATAAATTCATTACTCACAATTCCTTTGTCAAGAATGTTCAACATGTACAGTTACTACATTAAATATAGTATCAAAAATCACTTCCTTTAATTTATTGTCTATGTTTCTACAGAAATAAGACACATTTTTTGAGAACATGAGTATGGTTATAGTCAAGCATCTGGAGTCTTCCTGAAAAATGAAATGATTAGAGAGATTATGTCCCTAACAGGCTTATACGACATCTGCTAAAGTGAACTTGAGCTATGGAGTAGATAAAACCGCACATGATATTCCATTACCAGTAACAAGACATCTTTCAAGTTTAAATATTTATAGGTTTTTTTTCCCTTAGCTAAATTTATTGTTTGTGAAATTGTATTTGAAACTGATTATTTTAATATTTCTTGCAGGTCACAATTTAACAATCTAAGAAATCTTCAAAACTTATTCTGAATTTTAAATAGAAACAAACCATAGAATTACAGTGCATTACTAAGGTGTCTCCAGGATAAATGCATAAAGGGAGATTTCCCAAACATTTTAAAAATGTAAGTAAATACCCTTAAATCACTTTTCAATCGTCAGACCACATTTTTTTTTAGAATTCCAACTGCTCTGAATGTGGCCTATATAAGTCATAGCTTCAATAATTGTTCTTATTAATTGGGACTAATGCAACTAAATTCAATGTTACTATGAGGAATTGATAGAAAAGATATATGAAAATAGCCAGCATAATTCCCATCACATGGAAGGCACTTATTTAATTTATATTAAATTTTATTTAATATAAATTTTAAAAGCATAAGCCAACTTAATGGCAGGGACAAAAAACAAATAAAAATAAACAAAAGCAAAGCAAAATAGAGACCAGATTACAGACAATTATGAATTTTGTGGATCAAAATCTGTTTACCTGAAAACATAGTATTGTTTGATATTTCTCTCAGAAGGGATGCCATCAAGCTTCCTATGAAGGAAAATAGGTCAGAAAGCAGAACTTGTTTCTGTCTCCACATCAGTCCTTATCCTCCTGAGTGACTATGGCCGAATTACTTCTATAGCCTTCAGTTTCCTCATTTACCCTACATAGACTTGGAATTTATACCCTCATAACATTGTATAAACCTCTCAGATTTGAGTGGCTCCCTTGGCCTAACAACTGACTCATTTTTGCCCCATTAAACAAACCAGTGTTTTGGAAAAAAATGACCAAATGCATCCAAGGCCATGTTGGGTAAGTAACTGACCTAGACTCAGAAACATCGGGTTTTGGTAATCATTCTGTAATCAACTTCCTTTATGGCCTTAGAAATTTTGCTTGGTCTCTGTGAACTTAGATTTTCTCATCTGTAATAGGGAATTATATGAAAACCAAGACCCCTATCCACTACTCTTATTTTTTTCCTACAACAAACTATACCATTTTATAATGTAGAATTTCCTCAGCTTAAAGTACATTATTTCTAGTGTAAAAAATAAACAATTTTCCTTAATTTTCCTCAGTAGTCTGCAATGTTAAAAATACATATTTTAAATTCATACATGTTGTCAATAATAACAATGATATAAAGTTGTGGGGGGGGGTGCCTTCAAGATGGCAGAGGAGTAAGAGGTGGAGATCACCTTCCTCCCCACAAATACATCAAAACTACATCTACATGTGGAATAACTCCTACAGAACACATACTGAACGCTGGCAGAAGACCTCAGACCTCCCAAAAGGCAAGAAACTCCCCACGTACCTGGGTAGGGCAAATGAAAAAAGAAAAAACAGAGACAAAAAATAGGGATGGGACCTGCACCTCGGGGAGGGAGCTGTGAAAGAGGAAAGGTTTCCACACACTAGGAAGCCCCTTTGCAGGCAGAGACTGCGGGTGGTGGACAGGGGAGCTTCGGGGCCGCGGAGGAGAGAGCAGCAACAGGGGTGCGGAGGGCAAAGCGGAGAGATTCCCGCACGGAGGATGGGTGCCGGCCAGCACTCACCAGCCCGAGAGGCTTGTCTGCTCACCTACCGGGATGGGTGGGGGCTGGGAGCTGAGGCTCAGGCTTCGGAGGTCAGATCCCAGGGAGAGGACTGGGGTTGGCTGCGTGAACACAGCCTGAAGGGGGCAAGTGCGTCACAGTTAGTCGAGAGTGTGTCCAGGAAAAAGTCTGGAACTGCCAGAGGCAAGAGACTTTTCCTTGCCTCTTTGTTTCACGGTGCGCGAGGAGAGGGGATTCAGAGCACCGCCTAAACGTGCTCCAGAGCATGAGACGCTAAGGCTACTGCTGCCGCCACCAAGAAGCCTGTGTGCAAGCACAGGTCACTATCCACACCTCCCCTCCCGGGAGAGCCTGTGCAGCCCGCCACTGCCAGGGTCCTGTGATCCAGAGACAACTTCCCCTGGGAGAACACATGGCACACCTCAGGCTGGTGCAACGTCACACCAGCCTCTGCCACAGAAGGCTCGCCCTGCATTCCTTACTCCTCCTCCCACCCTGGCCTGAGTGAGCCAGAGCCACCTAATCAGCTGCTACTTTAACCCCATCCTGTCTGGGCAGGGAACAGATGCCCTCAGGCGACCTACACGCAAAGGTGGGGCCAAATCCAAAGCTGAACCACAGGAGCTGGGTGGTTCAAAGAAGAGACAGGGAAATTTCTCCATGAATCCTCAGGAGCAAGGGATTAAATCTCCTCAATCAGCTTTACGTACCCTGCATCTGTGGAATACCTGAGTAGACAATGAATCATCCCAAACTGAGGCAGTGGACTTTGGGAGCAACTGTAGATGTGGGGTTTGCTTTCTGCATCTAATTTGTTTCTGGTTTTATGTTTATCTTAGTTTAGTATTTAGAGTTTATTATCATTGGTAGATTTGTTTATTGATTTGGTTGCTCACTTTCTTTTTTGTTATATATATATATTTTTTTTTTCCTTTTTCACTTTTTGTGAGTGTGTATGTGTATGCTTCTTTGTGTGATTTTGTTTGTATAGCTTTGCTTTTGCCATTTGTCCTAGGGTTCTGAATGTCCATTTTTTGTTTGTTTGGTTGGTTTTTAGTGCTTGTTATCATTGGTGGATTTGTCCTTTGGTTTGGTTGATCTCTTTTTTCTTTCTCTCTTTTTTTAAATTACTTTTTAATTTTTTTATTTTAAGAATTTTTTTCTATTTTAATAACTTTATTTTCTTTATTTATTTTTTCTTTCTTACTTTCTTTCTTTTTTCTCTGTTTTCTTCTGAGCCGTGTGGCTGACAGGGTCTTGGTGCTCCAGCCGGATGGCAGGCCTGTGCCTCTGAGGTGGGAGAGCCGAGTTCAGGACATTGGTTCACCAGAGAACTCCCAACCCCATGTAATATCAAATGGCAAAAGCTCTCTCAGAAATCTCCATCTCAACGCTAAGACTCAGCTCCACTCAATGACCAGCAAGTTACAGTGCTGGACACCCTATGGCAAACAACTAGCAAGACAGGAACACAACCCCACCTATTAGCAGAGAGGCTGCCTAAAATCATAATAAGCTCACAAACACCCCAAAACACACCACCAGATGTGGTCCTGCCCACCAGAAAGACAAGATCCAGTCTCATCCACCAGGACACAGGCACCAGTCCCCTCTAGCAGGAAACCTACACAAGTCACTGAAATAACCTTACCCACTGGGGGCAGACACCAAAAACAATGGGAACTATGAACCTGCAGACTGCGATACAGAGACCTCAAACACAGTAAGTTAAGCAAAATGAGAAGACAGAGAAATACACAGCAGATGAAGAGGCAAGGTAAAAACTCACCAGACCAAACAAATGAAGAGGAAATAGGCAGTCTACCTGAAAAAGAATTCAGAGTAATGATAGTAA
>NC_041230.1:33802255-33826462 GCF_002837175.3 Physeter macrocephalus
TGTGTGAACACAGCCTGAAGGGGGCTAGTGCACCACAGCTAACCGGGACACAGTCTGGGAAAAAGTTTGGAACTGCCTAAGAGGCAAAAGACCATTGTTTTGGGGTGTGCGAGGAGAGGATTAAGAGCACCACCTAAATGAGCATGAGCTGCGGCTATCAGCGTGGACACCAGAAACCTGCATGAAATGCTAAGGCTGCTGCTGCAGCCATCAAGAAGCCTGTGTGCAAGCACAGGTCACTATCCACACCACCCCTCCTGGGAGCCTGTGCAGCCCGCCACTGCCAGGTTACTGTGATCCAGGGACAACTTGCCTGGGAGAACACACGGGGCCACCTCAGGCTGTTGCAATGTCAAGCTGGCCTCTGCCACCACAGGCTCACCCCACATTCCATACAGCTCCCTCCCCCCACCACCTGAGTGAACCAGAGCCCCCTAATCAACTGCTACTTTAACCCCATCCTGTCTGGGCAGGGAACAGATGCCCTCAGGCGACCTACACGCAAAGGTGGGGCCAAATCCAAAGCTGAACCACAGGAGCTGGGTGGTTCAAAGAAGAGACAGGGAAATTTCTCCATGAATCCTCAGGAGCAAGGGATTAAATCTCCTCAATCAGCTTTACGTACCCTGCATCTGTGGAATACCTGAGTAGACAATGAATCATCCCAAACTGAGGCAGTGGACTTTGGGAGCAACTGTAGATGTGGGGTTTGCTTTCTGCATCTAATTTGTTTCTGGTTTTATGTTTATCTTAGTTTAGTATTTAGAGTTTATTATCATTGGTAGATTTGTTTACTGATTTGGTTGCTCACTTTCTTTTTTGTTATATATATATATATTTTTTTTCCTTTTTCACTTTTTGTGAGTGTGTATGTGTATGCTTCTTTGTGTGATTTTGTTTGTATAGCTTTGCTTTTGCCATTTGTCCTAGGGTTCTGAATGTCCATTTTTTGTTTGTTTGGTTGGTTTTTAGTGCTTGTTATCATTGGTGGATTTGTCCTTTGGTTTGGTTGATCTCTTTTTTCTTTCTCTCTTTTTTTAAATTACTTTTTAATTTTTTTATTTTAAGAATTTTTTTCTATTTTAATAACTTTATTTTCTTTATTTATTTTTTCTTTCTTACTTTCTTTCTTTTTTCTCTGTTTTCTTCTGAGCCGTGTGGCTGACAGGGTCTTGGTGCTCCAGCCGGATGGCAGGCCTGTGCCTCTGAGGTGGGAGAGCCGAGTTCAGGACATTGGTTCACCAGAGAACTCCCAACCCCATGTAATATCAAATGGCAAAAGCTCTCTCAGAAATCTCCATCTCAACGCTAAGACTCAGCTCCACTCAATGACCAGCAAGTTACAGTGCTGGACACCCTATGGCAAACAACTAGCAAGACAGGAACACAACCCCACCTATTAGCAGAGAGGCTGCCTAAAATCATAATAAGCTCACAAACACCCCAAAACACACCACCAGATGTGGTCCTGCCCACCAGAAAGACAAGATCCAGTCTCATCCACCAGGACACAGGCACCAGTCCCCTCTAGCAGGAAACCTACACAAGTCACTGAAATAACCTTACCCACTGGGGGCAGACACCAAAAACAATGGGAACTATGAACCTGCAGACTGCGATACAGAGACCTCAAACACAGTAAGTTAAGCAAAATGAGAAGACAGAGAAATACACAGCAGATGAAGAGGCAAGGTAAAAACTCACCAGACCAAACAAATGAAGAGGAAATAGGCAGTCTACCTGAAAAAGAATTCAGAGTAATGATAGTAAAGATGATGCAAAATCTTGGAAATAGAATGGAGAAAACACAAACGTTTAACAAGAACCTAGAAGAAATAAAGAGCAAACAAACAATGATGAACAACACAATAAATGAAATTAAATTCTCTAGAAGGATTCAATAGCAGAATAACTGAGGCAGAAGAATGGATAAGTGACCTGGAAGATAAAATAGTGGAAATAACTACTGCAGAGCAGAATAAAGAAAAGAGAATGAAAAGAATTGTGGACGATCACAGAGACCTCTGGGACAACATTAAACACACCAACATTCAAATTATAGGCGTCCCAGAAGAAAAAGAGAAAAAAAAAGGGACTGAGGAAATATTTGAAGATATTATAGTTGAAAACTTCCCTAATATGGGTAAGGAAATAGTCAATCAAGTTCAGGAAGTGCAGAGAGTCCCATACAGGATAAATCCAAGGAGAAACATGCCAAGACATATATTAATCAAACTATCAAAATGAAATACAAAGAAAAACTATTAAAAACAGCAAGGGAAAAGCAACAACAAACATACAAGGGAATCCCCATAAGGTTAATAGCTGATCTTTCAGCAGAAACTCTGCAAGCCAGAAGGGAGTGGCAGGACATATTTAAAGTGATGAAAGGGAAAAACCTATAACCAAATTACTCTACCCAGCAAGGATCTCATTCAGATTCCACAGAGAAATTAAAAACTTTACAGACAAGCAAAAGCTAAGAGAATTCAGCACCACCAAACCAGCACTACAACAAATGCTAAAGGAACTTCTCCAGGCAGGAAACACAGGAAAAGGAACAATAACAAACCCAAAACAATTAAGAAAATGGTAATAGGAACATACATACCAATAAGTACCTTAAATGTAAATGGATTAAATGCTCCAACCAAAAGACATAGACTGGCTGAATGGATAAAAAAACAAGACCAATATATATGCTGTCTACAAGAGATCCACTTCAGACCTCGGGACACATACAGCCTGAAAGTGAGGGGATGGAAAAAGATATTCCATGCAAATGGAAATCAAAAGAAAGATGGAGTAGCAGTTCTCATATCAGATAAAATAGACTTTAAAATAAAGACTATTACAAGAGACAAAGAAGGACACTATATAACGATCAAGGGATCGAACCAAGAAGAAGATATAACAATTGTAAATATTTATGCACCTAACATAGGAGCACCTCAATACATAAGGCAAATGCTAACAGACATAAAAGGGGAAATAGACAGTAACACAATCATAGTAGGGGATTTAAGAGCCCACTTTCACCAATGGACAGATCATCCAACATGAAAATAAATAAGGAAACACAAGCTTTAAATGATATATTAAGCAAGATGGACTTAAATGATATTTATAGGACATTCTATCCGAAAACAGCAGATTATACTTTCTTCCCAAATGCTCATGGAACATTCTCCAGGATAGATCATATCTTGTGTCACAAATCAAAGCTTGGTAAATTTAAGAAATTTGAAATCATATCAAGTATCTTTTCTGACCACACGCTATGACACTAGATATCAAATACAGGGGAAAATCTGTAAAAAATACAAACACATGGAGATAAACAATATGCTACTAAATGAACAAGAGATCAAGGAGGATATCAAAAAATACCTAGAAATAAATGGCAATGAAAACACAATGACCCAAAACTTATGGGATGCAGCAAAAGCAGTGCTAAGAGGGAAGTTTATAGCAATACAATCCTACCTCAAGAAACAAGATACATCTCAAATAAACAACCTAACCTTACACCTAAAGCAATTAGAGAAAGAAGAACAAAAAACACCCAAGGTTAGCAGAAGGAAAGAAATCATAAAGATAAGATCAAAAGTAAAAATAAATTAAGGAAATGGGAGCAAATATCAATAAAACTAAAAGCTGGTTCTTTGAGAAGATAAACAGAATTGATAAACCATTAGCCAGACTCATCAAGAAAAAAGGGAGAAGACTCCAATCAATAGATTTAGAAATGAAAAAGGAGAAGTAACAACTGACACTGCAGAAATACAAAGGATCATGAGAGGTTACTACCAGCAAGTATATGCCAATAATATGGACAATCTGGAAGAAATGGACAAATTCTTAGAAAAGCACAACCTTCTGAGACTGAACCAGGAAGAAATACAAAATATAAACAGACCAATCACAAGCACTGAAATTGAAACTGAGGCCACCATCACCCTGACACCAAAACCACACAAAGATGCCACAAAAAAAAGAAAACTACAGGCCAATATCACTGATGAACATAGATGCAAAAATACTCAACAAAATGCTAGCAAACAGAATCCAACAGCACATTATAGAGATCATACACCATGATCAAGTGGGGTTTATCCCAGGAATGCAAGGATTCTTCAGTATACGCAAATCAAATGTGATAAACCATAGTAACAAATTGAAGGAGAAAAACCATATGATCATCTCAATAGATGCAGAAAAAGCTTTCAACAAAATTCTACACCCATTTATGATAAAAACCCTCCAGAAAGTAGGCATAGAGGGAACTTACCTCAACGTAATAAAGGCCATATATGACAAACCCACAGCCAACATCGTTCTCAATGGTGAAAAATTGCAACCATTTCCACAAAATCAGGAACAAGACAATGTTGCCCACTCTCACCACTATTATTCAACATAGTTTTGGAAGTTTTAGCCACAGCAATCAGAGACGAAAAAGAAACAAAAGGAATCTACACTAATGATGAAAAATCTGAAAGATAAATTAAGGAAACACTCCTATTTATCATTGCAACAAAAAGAATAAAATACTTAGGAATAAAACTACCTAAGGAGACAAAAGACTGGTATGCAGAAAACTATACGACACTGATGAAAGAAATTAAAGCTGATACAAATAGATGGAGAGATAAACCGTGTTCTTGGATTGGAAGAAGCAACATTGTAAAAATGACTCTACTACCCAAAGCAATCTACAGATTCAATGCAATCCCTATCAAACTACCAATGGCATTTTTCACTGAATTAGAACAAAAAATTGCACAATTTGTATGGAAACACAAAAACCCCGAATAGTCAAAACAAAAACTGGACAGCTTCATGTAAAAGAATGAAATTAGAACACTCCCTAAATAAACTCAATATGGATTAAAGACCTAAATGTAACAGGACCAAAAGACAACCCTCAGAATGGGAGAATATATTTGCAAATGAAACAACTGACAAAGGATTAATCCCCAGAATTTACAAGCAGCACATGCAGCTCAATATCAAAAAAAGTAACAACCCAATCCAAAAATGGGCAGAAGACCTAAATAGACATTTCTCCAAGAAGATATACAGATTGCATGAAAGGATACTCAACATCTCTAATAATTAGAGAAATGCAAATCAAAACTGCAATGAGTTATCACCTCACACAAGTCAGAATGGCCATCACCAAAAAATCTACAAACAATAAATGCTGGAGTTGGTGTGGAGAAAAGGGAACACTCTTGCACTGTTGGTGGGAATGTAAATTGATACAGCCACTATGGAGAGAAGTATGGAGGTTCCTTAAAAAACAACAAATAGAACTACCATATGACCCAACAATCCCACTACTGGGCATATACCCTGAGAAAACCATAATTCAAAAAGTGTCATGTACCACAATGTTCATTGCAGCACTAGTTACAATAGCCAGGACATGGAAGCAATCTAAGTGTCAATCAACAGATGAATGCATAAAGAAGATGTGGTACATATATACAATGGACTATTTCTCAGCCATAAAAAAAAAAGAAATTGAGTTATTTGTAGTTAGGTGGATGGACCTAGAGTCTGTCATACAGAGTGAAGTAAGTCAGAAAGAGAAAAACAAATACTGTAGGCTAACACATATATACGGAATCTAAAAACAAAACAAAACAAAACCAAGTGGTTCTGAAAACCTAGGGGCAGAACAGGAATAAAGATGCAGAGATAGAGAATGGATTTGAGGACACAGGGAGAGGGAAGAGTAAGCTGGGACGAAGTGAGAAGTGGCATGGACATATATACATTACCAAACATAAAGTAGATAGCTAGTGGGAAGCAGCTGCATAGCACAGGAAGATCAGCTCGGTGCTTTGTGTCCACCTAGAGGGATGGGATAGGGAGGGTGGGAGGGAGATGTGAGAGGGGAGGAGATATGGGGATATATGTATATGTATAGCTGATTCACTTTGTTATACAGCAGAAACTAACACACCATTGTAAAGCAATTATACTCCAATAAAGATGTTAAGAAATAAATTAATAAAGTCTGTGGGTTCTGACACTTGGTCACCTCAACTCTTTCTTTCAAAACTCAATTCAGTTTTGACTCCAAGACACAGGACAAAAGGAAGCCTGATTATCTAGAAAAGTTTGTAACAGATTCAGTAACTCGCAGAGGCCATTTCTGAGTAAATGGGACATTTCTTCTCCTCGGTTCTCAGCTACAACCCAACCCAATAATAATGAACATCCACAATGACAATGTGAATGCATTTTTAATATAGTCATAGATTCAACTCTGAACATTTACTAAAAAGCTAAACATGGAGCTTGAGATAAATTATTTTTCCTTCTCAGATGACCAAAGTAAACTGAGACATCATTTGTTACATAGTAGAGAAGATTAAAGACATTTCCCTCCTAGAAACTGAAACAGATAAAATGCCCATTAAAATCTCTATGGAGTTATAAAAATGAAATATATTTGTTCCACTTAGGCAATAAGAGAGCTACTGAACTAATGTGTTCTTAATTATCACATATGGTTGTGAAGAGAATTTTCTATTATTTCTGAATAACCTTCGCTTTTTAATATCTTTTTTATAATCCTAAATGCATACAATTGTCTCCTTTACAGTATCTATGCAACATTTGACTGAACACTAAACCAGTATGAAGTGTTTGCAGAGGGGCCAATCAGAGACAAGTTATAGGAACCAATGGACAGTAGACATGACTTTATGTCAATAGTATGGTCTAAAGATAAATAAATGCTATTTATCTCTAGACCACAAAAAAAAGTGCCTAGAATGCAAAGTGTTAGGCAAATCTAGAATTCAGGTGTTGTGGCAGATAAAGAGATTTGGGGGAATGTGATGGTAAAGGGGGCTTTACTTTATCCCTAAACTGAAATAAGTTTCCTGAACCTCCCTCTTACTGTCAATTTCTAATGCCTGTTTGGTTTCATGAATCTGGAAAATGGTTTGGGCCTTTCAGCTCTTAGGAAAAACAAATGAATCTAAATGTTTCACACTTAATGGTATTTGTAAAGGAAAGAAACAATAAAAGGCATTATTAGGCTCTGGGCTGGGTCAGCAAATTCTAACATTTCTGTATTAAACATGGAAGTCAGCCAGAACAGAGCTTTAAATAACTTTTTTTTTTAAAGTATGACATAGAATAAAAATAATGAATTAAAATTGATTCTTTCCTAGCATGACTGTTTATGATGTTTGTAAAAGAAATTTATGAGACGGTCTCTTTTCCCAGTAAAATTTACTGATTGGTTTATTCTTTGACAAAAGATGTGAACAGAACAATTTTGCAATTGCCTAAAAATAATGCTGGATTTATGGCCTGGTCAGAATGTAAGAGAAATTTAATCATCCAGAACAGATGGAAGTGATGTAGTCAGCAAAATCTGCTTCCCGAGTACAAATGGACCAGCAAAAGCTATCCTACTACAGAGGCATCCTGGTAAGAGATGGCAGAGACTTGGAAGTAACGAAGGAGAGATAAAGAAAAAGAGAGCTGGAAGACACCTCCCCAGAGCCTTCACTCTTGAATAATTGCAAAAGGAAGCTACCAATAAAAATCCCTAATATATCCCAAACCCCCACTCCATTTTAAGGTCAACAAGAAAAACCTCTTCAAGAAGTCTAACCTTACTAAGAACTCTTTATTCCACTGTATTCTGAGGGTACTGATATATATTCCACAGTGAATTCTATAGCTGCTGATTTCAAGCATCGTAATTGCATTGTAGTTAGTTGTCCAGTACGTGATGTCCCTATATACATATTAAGTTATTTGAAAACAGAAGGTTTTCTCCTTCTAGCAACTAGGAAAGAGCCAAAAATGGAAATGTGCCTAAGCAAAAATAAATAAATAAATAAAATCAAAGTAGCCTAAAGTGGTAGGCTTTAGAGCTAAACACTTTGGAATCTAAAATCTGACTCTCACATTCAACACATACCTACTCAGCCTTAGGACAATTACAACAATTAGATATTACAGATACAGTATTTGCTACACTGCCAACATACAGAAGACAATTAATAGCGGCTGGTAAATGGTAAATGGCAAAGTGTAGGAGAAGGGTTATATATAGAATGTATAGTCACAGAGGTATATCAAATCTTGAATTTTCTGACCAAGGGAAGAGACTTCAATATCTTGAGCCTTGGTTTATTTATCTGGATAAGTAAGATGATAATGGATAACTTGGTAATTAAGTGAAAGAGACCTTTGTCTGCTAAGTTATATGAACTCAACAAGTTCTATAAACTCACTGAGTATTAGTTATCTCTCCTTTAATATATGGAATAATTAGAAAATTGCAGATATGTATACAAGTTGCATACTATTTCCTTTTGATATGTCATTTTATAAGCATCCCTCTCTCACTGATTTGCTGAATTGTGCCCTCACTAGGTGTCTTATTTTCTTTCTTCTGAAGAGAGAAAGACTTTTAGACACTTAAGCCTTTATATTAAGCCCCAGATCCAGAATTAGGTGGCCCATGAACAAAATTGGTCTTGAATCAGTGTTCTTTATCACCAAACCAGATTTAGATCCTAGATGTACCCTCTCATTTCCTTGGTTAAATGGCTGGCAAGCCCAACATTAACTCCAGTCAACAAAATTGATGAATTGAGATCCATCCTAGTCCTCCCAGATCTCTCTCTCACGTGTATAAGGTAAGACTCATTTTCTGCACCTAATAGATTTTTCTTAAGTTAACAAATGGTGTAAGCTCTGTTATAAGAAACCATGATGTTCCACAGAATCCAGACTTTTGTGTCACAAAGTAAACCAGAATCAGAGGTTCTGATGCCATGAGGGACCCTTCTCCATTGTCCCTCCTTGCTTCCCGCATGACTGCTTTGTTCTTTTCTGGTCAGACTGACATTTTTTGTTTCTTTGTTTCATAATGCACAATTTAGAGCCATGCATAGTCTCTAGATTACATGGTAAATATCCAACCACTTAAAGAGAGAAAATAACTTCACCCAGGTTTTCCAAATTACTAATGAAAAAATTCTGACTATACCAGCTAGGATTATGTTCTTAACTTCAGTCCAATTCACTGAACATATGGGGTTGAAATTCTGTTTTAATAAGAGGCTCTAGTGTCCCACTGAACAACATGTATGGAGGGTGGCAAGATCGAAGATTTCCTGAAATAAGGTCTGGGAAGGCAATCAAAAAGATATCAGATATTCCTAGTCCCTTTCTACGTCAGGGACCCTGTGTTTAATCACAAAAGATTTGGAGAAACAGTTTCCATGGCAACTGCTCCTCATCATGAGTTTAATGATTGATTTGTCCCACTTTCTGGTCATTCTGTAACTTCCTTGTTTATATAGATCTCTGAGAGCCATGACTAATGTCTGTTTGGCTTCTGGGCGTCCAAAGGACACTTGAATTGACTGTTGGCATGTATTTTCCTCCTAAAATCACCTTCTGAGTTCTGATGCTTGGAAGCTCTTATTATGGCTTTTGGCATATCAAGATATACCTTGGACCACCAAGATCAACTTGTATTGTTGCATTCATTTTCCTTTCACTATTATCTTTCTCTAACATCTGTTATCTAATTTTCCAACCACAGCATGTACTACAGTCTGACCTTATGGAGATACCAGAGAATCCTTCACATTTTGACAGCACTCTCCTCCAAGTAGCCTTTAGAAACACTTTTGTCTTCCTTGACACAATGTATTGGTATAAAGAGGGGACATGATTCTCCCATATTCTGGAACACCAATATGCTGGAATGGCCCTCCTGCTTGACAAACCTTATGACAGAGACCAAATTGCATGCTGATTAGTTGGCATGGCTATTAACCTTCTTGCTCAGCTCCCACGCCAGAAGGAAAGACAAACAGGACTTCACTGGGGCAGTAAATATTCCATACAGCCTTGGATAAAAGTAGTTACAACTGTGAAAGATTTACATTTATAGTCAACATAAATTAACCGTCCAAAGAAAATGAAAAATATAGATGTCTACATAATTTACTAGTGGACTACCTTGCATAGCTTCAAAGTATATTGAAGTGATTACCAGCAGAGCCCTAGTGATGACAAGCAGTTTAGATTCACTGTGAGGATATTATTGCTTCCTACACAAATGAACGAAAGTATAAATAATGTAGCTTCAGGAGGACACTCTTCTTTCCTTTGTATCCAATACTTGGCTGTCGTAAGACAGGGTGGCAGAAGCTTTGGGAGGATGCTAATCTCACACACTGTATCAACTTGAAATTATGGAGGGAAGATGCATGTGCTCTAACTCCTTGTGATAAAAATGGATTTTATGAGTTAAATGAACATATGCTTATGAAAGGATAATGACCTCTAGGAAACACTACCCTAAGTGAAATTTGCCTGATCTAAGAACAAATGTATAAATTAAAATATTAGCACAAGAAATATATAAGAATCTAATTATTTAATACATGTTATTCTAACAATAGAATTTTAGCATTCAAATGAATCTAACATATCCTTTTGGGTTACCCTTATACTCCAGTAAGCAGAGCAGATGAACAGAAAAGTGAAGGCTGCATTTTGAGATCACAAAGTGAAGACACAACCTACTCAAAACTAAAACCTTAGTATTATGACTCTTACTAGAATATTCATTAACTTTTACCATTCTCTTTAAGAAAAACCATTCAGAATGTCTAGCACATTTCCTAACAGATAAGTGGTACTCAGTAAATATTTGTGGAATGGATTAATCAATGACTCAATATTTATTATCTTCAGTGGAAAAATCAGGGTTCAGAGAAGTAGAAGACAGAGTCCTCTTACCTAATTACTCTATAATTCAGTAAGGAAATACAACTCAATATATTTAAAGCTCTTAGTTTAAGCCAATTATTCCAGACACAATGTCATTTTTGACTAAAGTTTTCCTGGAGAATATTTTACTACTGCCACTTAAATGAACACCAACTATAATTTGGGAATGTGAAGTTATGAATACTTGGATCTTTCTCAGTCTAAATGGTGCTTCCAAAACATGAACAAATTTTGGAATTTGACCTTTTCAGCCTACTTCCTTGAGTTGCTTCACTGACTTTGCATGTTTTCATCTTCTGAACTGTGAAGTTAGGTTGAAAATAAATGTAGATGTTCCTCTTGATAAATATATGAAGTGAAAAGGACTGTCTCTAATCTTTACTGAAATACAATATTCCTTCTCTTCTCAGAATCAGAAAAGATACCATTATGATTCCACCACTTTTGTATCTCTGACAACGTTTTAGTACTATATCATATTATATCATTGGTACAAACTTCCATTAAAAGCTGCAAGATATGTGTGTGTTTGTATATATGTGTGTGCATAAATAGAACTTAAAATGAAAATTCATGATTGTACATTTCTATGTTTCATTTGTAGACCACTCCCTTTCCCAACAAAATAATCAGTTCTCATTGACTATCATCAGTTTCAAATAATTATATCTACAATGTCAAAATACATAATGATCACCCGGATAATTAGCCAAGAATAGCAATCCTACTACCAGCTTTAAAAAATGACTGATATTTGAAAGGGAAACCATGGACAACAGTACTATATGACAAAATGTGAGAATCAATCATCCCAACATTTGGTCTGCACTGTTTCACTGCAGTATAGCCACTGTTTTCACATGGACCAGAACTGCCAAAAATACAGACTCATTTTCAGCTAGATGATACTACATCAGTAATCTCCAATGAGGGAGATTCAAACAAAAATGTCCAGTAGCAGATTTTTGTAACTTTAGCTTAAAAGACAGTTACTACTCACCTTGGCCCTTTTCCTCCTTCTTTTGGGTTGGACTGTGAACATGATGGCGAGATTTGGATCAGCCATACTGAATTATGAATTCATATTGGAAATAGCATCCAGGCAAGGAGGAAAAACACCAGGCAAGGAGGAAAAACAAAGTCAGAAGGATCTTGGTTCCATGAGGAAACTCATGCAGCATATTCCCCAAACTGTCTTCGGACTACCTGTCTCTGTACTCTACTTTGAGAATAGAACAAATTATTCATTGAATTTAAGATTTTGTTACACCATGGCTCTCTAACTAATTAACAAATTCAATTGTTAATTATAAAGGTAATTTGTACCTAGGAAAAGTTTTTGTTGGGTACTACACTCAAGTGGGGGGAAATATACATATTCATAAATAGGAAGAAAATGTGCTTAAATGGTATCTTCAGAAGACCTAAGAATTTTTTGTTGCTATTTGGCACCTCAATTATTCTACCTTGCTAGAGTAATATGTACATAGGGAATAATAACAGAGTATATCTTATTCATTTTAAAGGGCATTGACTACAGAAGTGAGTACTTCATTACAGTGAACAATTTTAGAAAAAGAATAATCCCCCCTGCAATCCAAACTTCGGTATCTAACGATACAGATTTTAGAAATGACTGACACAAATGAGAAGAAAAGTTTTTTGAAACACAGAGAAAAAAGATTTGTCTCCAGAGCTTAGGGCTGTAGTGCCCTGTATTCAATATGCAGGTCTTCTCAAAGTCAGGAGGCCTCTGGACCCAATAACCAAGGGGAAAAAGAGATGAGTGAGAGACAGAGAAAAAAGGAGGGGGAGAGAGGAAGAAAATAATCAATTGTCTGTTTTTTCTCCTTCAATTCACTGATAGAAAAGAGTAGCCTCATATTTAAGCAAAACCCCTCTTCTTTTTTTTTTTTAACATCTTTATTGGAGTATAACTGCTTTACAATGGTGTGTTAGTTTCTGCTGTATAACAAAGTGAATCAGCTATACATATACATACATCCCCATATCTCTTCTCTCTAGCGCCTTCCTCCCACCCTCCCTATCCCACCCCTCTAGGTGGATGCAAAGCACGGAGCTGATCTCCCTGTGCTATGCAGCTGCTTCCCGCTAGCTAACTATTTTACATTTGGTAATGTATATATGTCCATGCCATTTCTCACTTCGTCCCAGCTTACCCTTCCACCTCCCTGTGCCCTCAAATCCATTCTCTATCTCTGCGTCTTTATTCCTGTCCTGCCCTTAGGTTCTTCAGAACCACTTGTTTTGTTTTTTTTTTTAGATTCCGTATATATGTGTTAGCATATAGTACTTGCTTTTCTCTTTCTGACTTACTTCACTCTGTATGACAGACTCTAGGTCCATCCACCTCACTACAAATAACTCAATTTCGTTTCTTTTTATGGCTGAGTAATATTCCATTGTATATATGTGCCACATCTTCTTTATCCATTCATCTGTTGATGGACAATTATAGGTGGAATTTCTGTCTTTCAAACAACTTATCCTTGAGGAAGAAAAGGGGAAAGGAGAAAGTAGGAGGTTTAAAGTTATTCTGTTTGTGATAAAGTTGGGACCCAAGAAATATTTGTTGAATGTAGGCATGGATGAATGAATTAATAAATAAATGAACAACTGGGTAAGTGTTCATAAACTGGGTTAGTCACTTTTTTGTATGTAATGTATGAATTTTAACATACATGTAAATTTGTGTAGCCATCACTACAAACAAGATACAGAATAATTCCACAACCCCCCAAATTTCTCTTGTGCTGCCCCATGCTAGACAAGCACTCCCACAACTCCTAACCCCAGCCAATAAGAAACCTATTCTTCATCCCTGTAATTTTGTCTTTTCTAGAATGTAATATATTTAGAATCAGATAATATGTAAAATTTGGTTTCTTTCACTTAGCATAATGCTTTTGAGATTCAGTTGTGCTGTTGTGTTTATCAATAATTTGTTCCCTTTTAACTGCTGGATAGCAATCCATTATACCACAATTTGTTTATTCAAATGTTAAAGAAAATTTAGGTTGTTCCCACATTTGGGTGACTATGGATAATACTGCTAGAACTGTCCATGTACAGATTTTTGTTTGAATATATAGGCATTTCTCTAGGGTACATGCCTAGGAGTGGGATCGTTGGGTCTCGTGGTAGGTGTATGCTTACTTCAACCACCAAGTTGTCTTCCAATGTGGCTGTAACATTTTGCATTGTTACCATCAATGGATGAGAGTTCCAACTGTTCCATATCCTTGTCAGAATTTGGTATTGTCATATTATCTTTGTAAATTTTATTTTAGCCATCCTAATAGGTATATATTAGTACATCATTCCAGCTTTAATTTGAAATTCCTTAATGACTAATTTATATTTTTCATGTGTATAGCTGCTCTCAAGTATCTTCTTCAGTGAAGTATCTGTTCACATATATTGCCTGTTTAAATTGGTTTGTTTGTTTTTCCACTGTCAAGATTGGAGAATTCTTTATGCATCCTGGATAAAGCGTTTTGTTAGGTATGTGATTTGAAACTGTATTTTTTTTTTTTTTTTTTGGTGTGTGTGAAATCTCCAGATGTCTTTTCATGTCCATAACAGGGTCTTTAACAGAGCAAAGGTTTTCAATTTTGATAAAGTTCAGTTAATCATTTTTTATTAATCATTATTTTATTGTCATAAAAAAGAACACAGAGTAACTCAAGGTCACAGTCTTCCTATGTTTTCTTTTTAAAATGTTTAATAGGTTTATGTTTTACATTTAAATAAATCTATGATTCACTTAATTTTTATATATAGTATAAAGTTTAAACTTCTTTTTTTTGCATATGGATGTCTGATTATTCCAGCAATATTTGTTGAAAAGGCTATGCTTTCTCTATTGAATTGCATTTGCAACTTTTTCAAAAATTAATTGACCATATTTGTTTCCATTTCTGCACTCTTTATTCTATTCCATTGTTCCATGTGTCTACACCACATAGCCTTGATTAATGAAGCTTTTTTTAGGTCTTAAAATCAAGAAGTCTGAGTCTTCTAACTTTGTTGTTCTTTCTCAAAATTATTTTAGCTCTTCAATTTCACATCTCTTTCCAAATAAATTTTAGAATCAGCTTGTTTATATTTATAAAATACCTTCTGAGGTATTTAGAACTGAAAAACACAATAATGTAAATGTTTAAATCACCAAAAAGACTCAATAATAGAGATGACATATTAAAATTGAGATGACATATTAAAAGATCAGTGGAATTGAACGTAGATTAGTAGAAATCATAGTCTAAATGACAGAGAAAAAAGATTGAAACCTTCAGAGATTTTGATGGAGATTGCATTAACTCTAAAGATCAGTTTGTGAAGAACTGGCATCTAAATTATACTGAGTTTTCCTCTCCAAGAACACTGTTTTTGAACTCTGAGATAAAATTAAAAGCTGGTTCTTTGCAAAGTCACTCGAAGTAAAATATCCCATAGGGATCTCTAATTTATGTGGTAGTTGTCATATGTATTATATATACATAATTTGAAAAAAATCAGACAATGTAATAATTTTTGCTTTCAATAGTCATACATATTTTAAAAATTGTAAAAGGCAAAATGTAATCTATTACACCTACACAGATAGTTGCCGTCTTTGTTGCTCTTAATTCGTCCCTAAGGTTCCAGATTTCTCTCTTTTGTAGTATCTTTTCCATTGAATAAGCTCCTTTGCATCCTTTTAAAGCATGTTTATGGATAAAAAATTGTCTTAGTGTTCTTTCATCTGAGAATATATTTCACTTTCATTTCAGAGAGATAGTTTTGCTGAATAGAGAATTCTAAGTTGACATTTGTTTATCCTCTCAGAAATTTAAGAAATGCTGTTCTACTCTCTTGTTTCCACCACTGATTTCGATTAGAAATCTGGAGCCATTTGAACCATTTTCTTCTATGTGCAATGTATTGTTTTTCTCTGTCTGCTTTTAATTGTTTTCTCTTTATCCTTGGTTTTCAGAAGTTTGATTGTAATGTGTCTGGCATGGTTTACTTTAAGTTCATTCTGCTTGGAGTTTGCTGAGTTTCTGGGATCTACAAGTTTATGGGCTTTACCAAATATGGAAAGTTTTCAGCTATTGTCAATTCAAATATTTTGCCACGACCTATCTCTTGTGTCTTCCTGTTGAGTCTGCAATGACACAAATGTTAGAACTTTTGATATTGTCACACAGGTCCCTGAAGTTCTGTTCATTTGGATTCAATCTTTTTTCTCTGTTGTTTAGAACTATGATTTCTACTAATCTACCTTCAATTCCACTGATCTTTTCATATGTCATCTCTATTATTGAGTCTTTCTGGTGATGTAAACATTTACATTTTATGTTTTTCAGTACTAAAATTTCCACTTTTAAAGATTCTTCTTCATTGACAAATCTTCTATATTTCCATTCATTTGAAGACTATATTCATGGTGCATGATTATAATGCATAATTTAAAGCTATTATGAGATTTGGGGTCCTGTAAAAATCTCTTAAAGAACTTTTTTTAAAGCAATCAATCAAACTGGTTTGATTCAGATCACAAGTCCTGACTTACTTTTTTTGGAATTGTGATTCCAGTGACAGTTTAGTTTCCAAAGCCTTTGCTGGCCAATTTTGGTTGGTCCAGTATGTGAAACAACCAAGTTTCACACTGGGGTTGGCAGTGATCCACACATTTGTTCAGTCTTCAAAATTTTTACGTTGTTGATTCTGATCAGTTCTACACATGGGTAGTTCAAGGAAGAGCCCAAGACTTACACATATATATTCAAAGCATCTCTTTTGTCTCCCTGTCTGTGATCTTCTCCACACTCCTGAATTCCAGTGTCCTCCTTCCTGCTGCTCTGGTTAAAAACCTGAGGATTTAGTATCCCCGTTGTATTGCACATTTCCCATGACTGGGTCAGTGTTGAAGCAAAACAGCAAGAGCAAAGAGTGTGGAACTGTTCCTGCTGCCACCACGCACCGTCTCCCCTCCCCACTGTCTCTGTTGCTCTCAGGTTTTCACCAGGGTTTGCTGAGCACAGTGCCGGAGGAGCCAGAAGAGTTTCATCCTGCTACCTCCTGTGCCACCATCTCATTCCTTTGTTGAGAACCAGTGCTTTTTCTTACAACGTTTCTGTCTATACCCGTGTACAAATCTTGGAGTTATGAGAGTCTAATCAAGAAGATACAGGAGAAAAATGAGCATAATGTAACAACAAAAGCACAGAGCAAAACATAACACCAACAAAAAGAGCAAACACAAGCAGGTAATTTATCACCATACGGCCATTTTTTGTTTTAATTTCCCTACTCTATCTGCCTGCTCCCATTTACTGCACACCATCCTCTAGCAGCTGCTTGATTTCTTTCCATGATTTTTACTAATAATCAGTGAGCAACAGTAGCTAAATGTGCATACTCCATCTTAACTGAAACTAAAAACTTCTTGCACCAATAATATATAAGAACCGCTGAGTCCAATAGACTATTATGACTGACATAAGAGAGATACATGTTAAGAGAGGTGAGAGAAGAAAGCATTATTGTCAGCATCTGGGAAAGGATACTCTGTATTCCTGATTCGAGTTCCAGATTTTGATTACTGAAATAAAGATGGAAAGTCATTTCCTTAGAGATGGCATTTGATGCTTTCTTGACAGTCAAGGTTACAGAATGCACTAATTAAAAGGGAGAAAGAAAGAGATTGAAGAAGAGGGAGAGAAAGAATTCTTCTACATGAGAGGTTTGAAGAGGTAGAGAGGATTATTATATATGGGAGATTTGAAGAGGTAGTCAAAGATATTTCTCACATCAATATTTTTTCTTGTAAGTCTTATTTTCCTTGGTGTATTATACCTTATGTTGTCTTGTCAAACAGGTTTAAATATATATATATATTTATACATATGTATAAAACATATATACATATTTTGTTTAATTTCTGGAACTATATTAAAGCAAATATTGGAAAATTGATTTAGGACAGTAATTAGGGAAGACTAAGAAGAGACCACAATATAAAAACTAAATAGTTAAAAGAAATTATGAGTGTATGGTTAAATTTAAAGTCATAATCAACAGTTTCAGTTGCTTGTTTAAGCAAGTGTTGACTCAGATGATGGTGGTAATATGAGATGAGGGTCAGATGCTGTAATAGGTAAATCAAGCGAAAGCCATTTTGGTGCCAGTCTTGTCAGGGAGAAAGTTATTGTCATGTTCGCTAAACATGCACAACTCTAGGAGTAAAAATACCCCAATATCTCATACTCAGGAACCATTAGAAGACAAGTGATCTGAAATAATGTAGGCATCTGAATTCTATTGACAAGGAATGAGCCCAAGGACGAGAGGCCATTAAATTGATTAAAGCAGGAGGATGTTTTTAATCTTCATTTTAGGTTGACCATTTTGACAAGAGTGTTAGGATTGACCCAATTGAAAGAGTCAATACTGAAAGGAGGATAGGCAGTCAGGATGCATGGCAACAGTCTTTGACAGAAGGGGAAGAACTGTTATCTAATGCAGTTTCTGTGACTATGAAAGTTGGGCAAAATTTTGATAGATGTTTAGGCATCCTTAGAGTGGACAGGACATGGTCCTTTATTGTATGCAGGTTATTGGTGGTTATGGAGACAGAGGAGTTAGGGTGAATTTCAGATTTACAGTTTGTGAAATTAGCAGATAGCAAATGTTGAGACATGAGTGGGAGTCAACATCTACCAAAAAAAAAGTAGGCAATGAGAGAACCAAAAGTAAGTGGTGGGGTAAAAGAAGGAAAAAATTGTTATTTTATTTATGGATATTTCAAGATATTTTTGAGCCATAAATTTTTGATGTCCAGTGGGTAGATGGAATTGCAGGATGAGATCTTCTGCCATGGAATCTGGGAGTTCAGTTCCAGAATCAGGAGTTTATAGTTATAGGAGAGTCACATTCTAGAAAGGTGAGTTACAGGAATGGCTCCGAAAATAGGGCAATTGTTATCCCAAATAGTGGTGGCAGCATAATTCTCCATTAACCTGGCTTCTTTGAGGTACCAAGGTTAGATGACACTGAAGGTGCTTTAAGTATAAGTGCTAGGGAGAGGTAGATAAAATTGGGTGCTATGAATCTCATTGTGGTGTTATGAATTATAATAAACAAAATCTGATTTTGTTCATACTGCACAGAACATAAATCTCTCCACAAATGTGGAAGCATTTTAAAGCATTTGGAATTATTTCTGTTGAACAATTGTCAATTCATTTTTTATCATCCACAACCAAGGGCACAAATAGAATGATTTTGACAATTTTTTTCCTTTTGAAAAAATAATGGTTCAAAAAATTTGAGGACTCTTTTTAAAAAGAAAGAAAGAAAAATGGGGAAAAAAATTTGTCTTTAACTTTTTACCTGACTTTTCTACTTTCAACAACTTTAATGACAGTTTCTATCATTTCTGCACAAAACGCTGATTTTGAGCTCTTATCTGGGCAAATTAGATATAACATTAAAATTTGAGCCATGAAAGCACTCGGAATTATTTCTCCCCAAAATGATGCAGCTGCTCAAATTTGAATTCAATATTACATGTAAACTAAGTCCCATTCAAATATAATATGGATTTAAGCAAGGAAAATTTTCATCACTGAATCAGGATTCTGCTTCTCCATTTTGGAAATAAAGATTGGATGGAGAACAGAAAATTGTCTATGAATGAGCTCATTCTTGACAAACTTCTAATAAAAGGCCTTACAATAAGATTTTCTTTAATACCTGAAGTAAATCTCAAGTATAAATATCTAGCCAATTATTGCTGCTGGAGGATTTTGTCAACAAAATAGTTTAGGAGGAAGTAATATGACAATTTCCACTATACACCGGGGGAAATGAGGAGTAATTTAAGATACAATATTGTTTTATTATCTCAGAAGCCTCATGACTTTGGACTCCTCAGATTGAAGCCCTGAAAGGAAATGTAGAAATGATTAATACCATCAGCTGGGCTTACGGAGCTTGATGATAAGAAGTCATTTTTTCAGGAAAAAAGGCAATTGATTATCTTTTAGTCAGAAAAAAAGAAAGTGACTATGGTATTTCATATATTTAAGTTTTATCTTCTTAGAGGAAATGCAAAGTTACTATATACTAATGCTTATCAATAACGTGTAGATACATTTGATATTGGTATTAGGCTTATCTATTTTCTAAGTTAAATAGCTCATTTCTTCTGAATAGAGGGATCATGGAATTAGTGTTGTCTTTTTAGTGCCATTCTGCATTTGCTTAATTTCTATCAATCAGAATGTACTCCTTTGTAATTAAATATATATATATATAAATTTAAAGATTACTGGCAGCATCATAAGAGATGCCAGCCACAGAGAAACTTTAAAATATGTGAAATACTTTGAAGGGAAGCCTAACCCACAGAAAATAAACTGTTCAATTATAGAATTATATTCCCACAGTGAGCTTCTTTAGGTAAGAATGGTCTCATTTATCTTTTCTGGCCCATCAAACAAACCTGACAAATATACAATGACTAAACAAATACCTATGAACTTTCAAGAAAAAGTCCTATTTCAATAGTTTTTGTTTAAGTGAACAGAAGAATTTTAACACAGTTCATCAAAATTTAAATAAAAGTACCTTCTTTTATAGAAAAGATAACTGATATCTAGGTAGATTCACTTACCTTCACGGAAACGTAGCGGGAAAGATGGAGCAGATTATTCCAACTTCAAACCCAATGGTCTACCCACTTCCCTACAGCACTTTACTTAATTAATAAGCATTACTTAATTAATAAGCATTTTACTTACTTAATACACATCTGAGAATCTGATGTGTACAAAGTCCTATAGGGGACAGTATTTACAGGCAAGAAAGTGCTCTAGACTTTAGAACTCCCAATTATAAGAATTTACATCTAGGGGTTGACCACAGAATCGGTGCTTTATGAAAGGATAAAGAAGAAAATTGGAAAGTCAACCCATATATATCTCAAGACCTTTCAGAGAGTCTCCTGTAGCTGAAACTGCTAAAGCTTCTGGAATAGCATCAGTGTCATCCCTGTTTCTTACAAGCATAAGGGTAGTTGCTGCATTTTTAGAAAAATATTTATTCTACCTAGTTTCTATATGAATATGTCATTCTTAAAGACTGTGAAGTAAATTATGTACTTTCATTCATGTAGCTCCACTGATGAAACTGACATAGAATAAAATGGACCTCCAATCCAAGGGGCACCAAGTATAAGAAGACAAGCAAATGGCTAAATATGTCTCGTTTATCTGAACTCAGACTTTATGAAGGCAGATGCTAATTCATCTCTGCCAAAGAGAAACCTCTAACAAAAACACAAACTATGTCAATTGCTAAGTGTTTTTCTCAAAGGTCAGGTAAAAACTACAGGGCTCTCCAAAGTGTTTTATTCTTTGCTGGAGAGAGTTGATTTAATTATCTGTAACCTGTCCTCTAGGGACAATTAAAATTTGACAGCACTCTGCACAGACATATTTTCAGGAAAGGAAATGCTAAAGATACTTTCTGTAAAACTCCTAACACAAAACTGCAAACTTTCATAGTCCCTCAATTTAATTCACATACTAAGAACAGAACTAGATTTATTACTTTGTTCTTGTTTGTTTGATAAATATAACTCTTCCCGCCGCCCCCCCACCCCCGCCAGTAATGCTACCAGGAATCCAAATGAGTCAACAGCAAGAAATATTTCAAAGCTAAGCAAAAAGCAACCATAAAGAATTGAGCTTAATTGTCTTCACAAATCTAATCTGACAGTTCTCATAATGCCTTCTTCCCTGGGTGCCTCTGCCTCAGACCTTTTGTGTCAAGAAACAAACAATTGGGTTTCCCTGGTGGCTCAGTGGTTGAGAATCCACCTGCCAATGCAAGGGACACGGGTTCGAGCCCTGGGCCAGGAAGATCCCACATGCCGCGGAGCAACTAAGCCCTTGCGCCACAACTACTGAGCCTGCGCTCTAGAGCCCACAAGCCACAACTACTGAAGCCCGCGCGCCTAGAGCCCGTGCTCCACAACAAGAGAAGCCACCGTAATGAGAAGCCCGTGCACCTCAACAAAGAGTAGTCCCCGATCGCCGCAACTAGAGAAAGCCCACGCGCAGCAACGAAGACCTAACAGCAGCCAAAAAAAAAAACAAAAAAACAAAACTGCCCTCTTTAAAAGTCATGAGGGACACAAAATAGTTTTTTTTTTTAAAAAAGAAAGGAACAATTAACACAGACTTAAGAGTTCAGGTTAGGTTTTGGAAATGATACTTTCACATTCTTGCAGGAGTTCAGAAAAAACAAAACTATATATCGGTAGTGATTTCAACAATAACTAGGTGTCATCAGATATGATGAGCTCATTTGAAGGCTGATGTTTAGCTCTTGAGGTTTTATCACTAGAAATTGATGCCAAGATCATGACACTGGGGGGGAAAAAAGGAAGTGATTTCTTTGCTATTTGGCTTTCAGAAATGGCTCAAATGACTTTTAATTAGCTTTTAAGGAAGGGCTGAGATTAACTGGGAGAAAGTAGAGTGGGCAGATTTTCTCCATGGACTTTGAAATTAGCATTTACAAAAGTGTATTCTATGGAATACTGTCTTTGAAATGTTTGTAATCAAAAACAAAAAGATTCTATGATCCACTATATTGGTGGAAAGGTGCATTTAAATAAAATTAATATATTACCTTGCTTTATATTTCTCATAACTTTTTTTCTAGCTAAGTAGGCATTATCACTTTCCAAGAAAGATATAAAATGGGCAATTCTCCAAAATTTATTTGGTCCCATACCCTGTTTATTGCTAACCATTTATGGAGAAGTGTTCTTCAATGTCAGCTCTCTGGAAGGATACCTTTCTAGTTCCAACATCTCCCGTATCTTGTGATTGACTCCTGATTGACATACAATATGATGTTTTTTTTGGTTGGAAAGGAGGTATGAGCCAAGTTACTTAGAATGCAGACTTCTCAGGATTTTGGCAGCCTAGTATTAAGGCATCTGTCTAACAGAGTAAACTACTTTTTGCACATATCCATGGTATCAGATATTGGGGTAAGTACTCTTCATACTGTGAGAGGAATTCAACATGGCCACATGGGTAAGGAAAATGAGACTCAGGGAGTTAAAGTAATTTGTGCAGCTAATTGTGACAAATCTGGAAATTAAACCTAACTCTGATGTGCCCTCCACCCAGCACTAAAGATGAATATTTTTGGTGCGTGTTTGCATGGTACTTAAACATGTCTCAGAGCAGAAGCCCCTGTAGATTCCAAGAGAGCAAACCAAGTCAGCCAGGCCACCATCATTTTGCTATCAACAGTACAGACTCATCTATGGCCTTCAGAACACAGCTAAAAAACCTATTTCCAATCCATTGCTAACCTCACATTACTTATGATTTTATAGGCTATTGAGCTAGATGGTAGAATAGGCTTCTCATGCTTGTCTACAAGAACCAGATACTGTCTCCCCAAGATTTGTATTTAAAGTCTAGTAATCTGTATATTTAACTAACTTCCCAGGTAATGCTTTTGCAGGTGATCTTAGGACTGCATTTTAAGTAGCTCTGATATGGACAATATGAAGACTGCCAGGTACTGCTAATCTAGAAAACAAAACTGGCTTTCAAAGATGATTATTCTGCAGCACAAAGGCTCTGTTGGACACTCAAGAAAACGAGGTAAAAGTCAGAATTTACTAGGTTTTCCCACTGTTCTTAAAAGGCTCATGTTGTATTCCTTTGTCTTTAAAAAGCTAGCTCAGATTAGGGGAGAAATAATCTGCTACTATTGTTTCTAATTTAATAATTCATTATTTACAGACTTTGCCCATGTGCTTATTTTCAAATCCATGTTCAATTCGACTACAAATATTTAGGGGAGTAGTAAGAAATGGGCTCCATGAGGAGAACAAAAGTAAATCAAACACTGATCTTGCATTCTGACATCTTAGATTGTAATTGGAAGTAGGAGGGCAAGTCACATAAGAAAATAAAGTATGGCAATCTCATTTTTCTGGAACAAGAGTTGCATTTGTCTGATTAAGGGTTTTTTATTGTTCTGCTTCATGCTTTAAGAAGCAGAAGTATGGACACAAAATGTTGGATCTTTGCACATTTAAATAGAAGGGAACATTCTAAATGAGCAGAACTGTATACAACCCAGAACTTTTGGATATTAGGACTATTATATCACAGGGAAGCCCAAGAAGAAGAAGTATGGACACAAAATGTTGGGTTTTTGGGCCTCCCTGGTGGCGCAGTGGTTGAGAGTCTGCCTGCGGATGCAGGGGACACGGGTTCGTGCCCCGGTCTGGGAAGATCCCAGGTGCCGCGGAGCGGCTGGGCCCGTGAGCCATGGCCGCTGAGCCTGCGCGTCCGGAGCCTGTGC
>NC_041230.1:33826601-33847254 GCF_002837175.3 Physeter macrocephalus
GGGAGAGGCCACAACAGTGAGAGGCCCGCGTACCACCAAAAAAAGAAAAAAAAAAGTTGGATTTTTGCACATTTAAATAGAAGGGAACATTCTAAATGAGCAGAGCTGTATACAACCCAGAACTTTTGGATATTAGGACTATTATATCAAACAGAACTTAAAATAACACAATTTAAAATAAATAAATAAATAAAACCAGTTTCTGAATCCCAGAGGTCCCAGTCCATGTACTGAAACTTAGCAAATGTAGGCTTTCCAATAGTAAAAATATCACTTTCTTATTTATCCAGTGAACTTATACCCATGTTTTGATTGTAATCTTATTCTACTGTCCCCATTTTTTCCTAGTTCTTTTCTGTTTATTTGAACAAACAAAGGAAATAGTAACAGAAAATCACTGGGAGAAAGTAAAATGTTTTTGAATAGACCAAGGAGAAGCCCTGGTTTAGGGTTAAACTAGTCCTTTTCAGCACATGTCATACTGACAGTTCTCTTATGCAGTGTCTTTCAGGGAGACAGATAATATCACAGCATGCCACGGAGGCAAAGAACTGAAGGGCCAAAACAGAGCCCTCAGAAAGGGGTTGAGTTATTGATTTTTTTTCTTAAGTCACATTTCTCTGAAAATGGAGATGTTAGGTTTCTAAGAGGAAAGATGCTTTCAGTTTTATTCCTCCCTGATTTCTCAACACTAGGAAAGAACTAGGGAATGTGATAAGTATTTTGAAGAAAATTTATGCAGATATGCAACCTAGTGGTAGCAATGGGACTAGAACCCACTTTTTCTGACTCAAGTCTGATGTTTTTTAAGATTTTGCTTGTTTGTTTTTTTAAGAATGCATTCAATGGGATTCCCATAAGTTGCAGGTAAAATGGCTTCCATAGGAAAATAATTATTTTTACTCGTCACACCTTCATTTGCGGGTAATCTCTGAGAACTGCTGTGGAATAGAGCAGTACCTGACAAGACATTAGAGAGGAAGTAGAAAGCAGAAGTGGAGGATTTTCCAAGCTAGAACATCTTCCTTCCCTGCCAGCTAGAATGGAAGCAACTACAGCTACTTCCACAGGAAGTGTCCTAGGTAATCAGAGAGGGTTGGTCTGGGATCCCTGCTTACCCTGAGATGTCCTTCCTGTCTCCATAGTAATCTCAGAATGAACAACCTTTACAATAATAGAACAATTCCACTATCCAATTAATACTTGAAGAAAAGCTAAACACTGCATGTTTTCTGTTCATGTCCGCATATGGTAAGCAGTTCCAACCAGGTAACTAGTATGATTGGCTGAAAATAAAAAAGCATTCCTAAGTTCTTATCTAGAGATAATCATGATTGTGAGCATTCTTCTCTTTCCTCTAGGATTTAGAACTAAATTATGAAATTGGTAGTATTATACTTCATATATATACACGTACACATATGCATACAAACACACACACACACATATACACACGTGTGTATGCATACAGAGGCTCAGAGATTATCTTATACAGCTAATTAGGACAGAGCCAGAATTCCAACTCAAGTTTTTCTGCCTCCAAATCTGTTTTTCCTTCTCTATACCATGATGTTTTCTCTTCAGAAACAGATTGTATTTTGCAGTTTCAAAATCGGGATACACCTATATTCTGTGCTATATGGCATTCTAATATATTCTAATAATTACTTATTTATTTTGCTCATTGCTCATCTCTGACTCATGCTCAAAGATTCAGTTTTCATCTGAGAGTTTTGAGTGGGAAAATTATGGTGAAAAGAAATAAAATGACCGCGATTTAACTATAGGCTTGAGGGACTTCCTTGGCTGTCCAGTGGTTAAGACTTCATCTTCCAACGCAGGGGGTATGGGTTTGACCCCTGGTCGGGGAGCTAAGATTCCCACATACCTTGCGGTCAAAAAACCAAAACATAAAACAGAAGCAATATTGTAACAAAGTCAATAAAGACTTTAAAAATGGTCCACATCAAAAAAAAAAAACTTTAGGGAGGGTGGGAGGGAGGGAGATGCAAGAGGGAAGAGATATGGGAACATGTGTATATGTATAACTGATTCACTTCGATATAAAGCAGAAACTAACACACCATTGTAAAGCAATTATACTCCAATAAAGATGAAAAAAAAACTTTAATAAATAATTGAATATAGGCTTAAACCCTGGCTATGCCAGAAAGTCATAATATAAACATGGATTAATTACTCAAAATATCTTGGGGTCTCAATTTTCTTCTCTTGAAAATGAGAACAGAGTTTCTCTCTTACATAATTTTAATGATTAATATTATTGAGAACTGAAATCACCTAGTATATATCAGGAATTTGAATTCATATGCCTACTCGTTTTATCCCTAATCTATTTTTTTTAACCTTCTGTATTTCCACTTCTACTTCTCATCCTGTTAGTTTTACATTGGTTTGTACAATTGTATTGTGCAATTTCTCATATGCAGATAATCGTATCATATCATGCATGAGATATGAGATATCATGCAAGTCCTCTTCTGACCCTTCCTCCTTCATGTTTGACTTGATGGAATTAGTTGTATTTTATTTGTAATTCTGTTGCAACTTTTGTATTGTTTTAGGAGTGAGCATGTGTACTTGAACTTATTAGACTAAATGTAGACAATGTTGGCTCCAGTTTAGTCATTACTATCACAAGCATGTGAATGACAGATCTTAGACACCAGAATCAATAATTCCCTTCTCTTATGTAATTTTCCTTCCAGTACCTCCCTCAGTGGGTATCAAAGGCCTGATAATAATTGTTAAATCAAATCCTTTCATACAGGACAGAACAGGAGAAGAAACATTGAAAACAGATAAGGATGAAGAGAGAAGTCTCCCCATTAGAAGTGCACATATATTTTGATTGACAGTTAGAGAAGGAACCTGCTAACTGAATGAAAAGATGGGTGTTGTTCCAGGCAAGTGTAATTTTTAAGAAGTATTGTGGAGTCATAAGAGGAGATAATGTGTTTAAGAAATATTGTTCAATGACATTGGAACATATGTTAGGAGTTAGGGGGTGCAGCTTGTGGCAGCATTTTGGGTAGATACAACACAGACAGTAAGAAACTCAGACAGTCTGGAAACCACAGCTCACCAGTGTTGGCTCATCATTGGAATAACCTGCAACATTTTAAAAAACACAGATTTCTAGTATTTACTCTTTGAATTTATGATTTTGCAGATGCAGGTGAGGCCAAACATATATACATGTATGTATATATGTATGTGTATGTGTATAACATATATATATCATGGAATATATACAAATATATACATATATATCAAATATATACACATACTCTTTTTCAAGTACCCAGGGATCACTATTATCAGCCAGGTTTCTGTACTGTTAATGTACATACGAGAGAATCTCAAAGAATTTTCTGTCAGTGGGAGAACTGGTGATCTAGCAGCACTGCATGATAGATTGGTATTTCAGGGATATCAGTTAGTTCAGAAAGGCGATTGTAAGAGAATAGTGATTTAAAAAGCAAGCTCTGGAGTCCAAAGGCTGAGGATTTAACAATAAGTATCATGGGGCGAAGATTATATATGTATAACTTGTAAAGTATATGGCATAGAACTTGATATCCATTCAGCACCCAAAAGAGAGTGCATTACTGGGGTCTTCACAGTGGAGCTGGAGAAAGGAAATATGTTTACGAGATATTTTGGTGGTATATCAGTAGGAGTAAATCATTAAATGTGGAAAATGGCTAAACTTCAAAAATGTAGGCATTAAATGATGGATTTGATTGTGTGTATGATGCATCTGAAGTTTTTGTAGTATATCCAGATAGAGATGTATAGCAGGCAGAAGTATTTCCCGGAAAAATGTGGAGAAGCTACACAATTGGGAGACACACAGGCTTTGAGATCTGTGGATGATTGTTCCCTTTACTCACTAGCTCTATCTTTCAGCCCATATCTATCATTTTGTATGACCCTGATAATTCTCCTCAAAGTCACAAGGCTGCCAGTTTTGTATTTTTATTTATATGTTATTTGTCTACTGACTGTTACCCCAGGAGAAGGCAAGCTCTGTAAGGGTTGATACTGTGTCTAGCTTGTTTGCTAGTGTATTTCCAGCACCTGGGTAGTGCTTGATGCTTAGTGTTCGTTGGATGAATAAATGAACGGTCAGTTTAAAGAAATTTTAACCAAAAGCACAACGTTCAACTAGATCATCTACTCATTTATAATCATAATGGCAAGAAGAAAAAAAAAAGATCTCAGCATATTCTTTCACCACCAATATCTCAATAATATTAGAAATGATAGTACTTTTATTCTACAATTATGCAACTCAAATACCTAGTATTACAGTTCCACAATAATGTTGTCTTGTCTTTTAATAAAATGTCACATATAAATCATCAGAGTGCTAATTATAAAACAAGTAGATTACATAAATACAGCTTGTCTCATTGCTATTACACACTATAAACTTACTTACAGTGCTACTAACAGTTGACCCTTCTCAAATATAAAGACAACCCTGGAAACAATTTAAGGGATAAATTTTTAAAGTAATGTATGAAATGAGACAAACAGAACATTAAGTGTAATTTTCTTATTCTTAATTATTAATTATTCAAGTCATAAAAGCAGATGTAAAACTTGTATTGAGTAATACATGTTAGTAAGTTCATATTCAATTCTCTCAAATCAAATGATACAGCCCCGTTTTATAGCTCTAGAAGTACTTTATTCTATGGAACACTGAACTAATGACCAGATAAAGAATTTTCTGCTAGCTTTAACTTAGCTCTGAAAAGTCATATCAAATGCAATAAAATTATATTGCTTCTTGTATTATTGATATTTGTGTTACTTCCTCTCTATGAGTTATTTCTATTTTTATGTTCTCACTAAGGTGAGATATTAAACAAAAATATCAGGCAACCCTCTTTGGAAAGTGCATCTAATGAGAATGAATCAGTGAGAAAAGAAATATTGTCTTAAATAGCTTTGAACAAGATCTCAGGTGTGAGCAGCTACTTTAGTTAGTCCAACCACTTCATTTAATATGAATGTAAAGTTAAACCCAAGGAGTTGAAGTTTCCTCTCCAAAGTTATATGTTAGTCAAGGGTGTTGCTAAGATTAGAACTCAAGTCATCAGATGAAAGTACTCCACTATATTATGATAGTAGTGCCTGGGAAATGGCCATAGTAGGAGAGATTAGTCTAATATTTTTCCTGTGTTTAATGGGCATTTCTTTAAGGAAGGGAGCGAGTTAAGCAGCAGTCTCACATACTCACGCTTCAGTATTCATCTGCAGCCCAATAGGCCAATAAATTTAATACTTCAGGGAAATAAAAAAGAGCTCCCTGTCAGGAGAGTGTTCTGATACATCCATATTGCAAGTAATATATCCAACTGATATCCCCATTCCTATGGAAGATGGTATAGTCATTCATCATTTATTCATCAATGATTCACTCAGTGTTTAGTGAGAATCTACTGTGTATAAGACATTTTTTAAGCAATTTACAGATGAAAATTTAAATAAAGAACAAAGCAGCTTTGGGCAAAGTAGAATGTATACTGAAGCTTGAGAAATTAAATAAATGGTCACATTTTCAACTATGTAATTTTTTTTTTTTTTTTTTTTGCAGTACGCAGGCCTCTCACTGCTGTGGCCTCTCCCGTTGCGGAGCACAGGCTCCGGACCCGCAGGCTCAGCAGCCATGGCTCACGGGCCTAGCCGCTCCACGGCATGTGGGATCTTCCCGGACCGGGGCACAAACCCGTGTCCCCTGCATCGGCAGGCGGATTCTCAACCACTGTGCCACCAGGGAAGCCCTCAACTATGTAACTTTTAACTGTAAATTTTTTTCTTTACTAATGTAGATTTAGATAGGAAGGACACATCTACTCATACCCAAACCCAAGAAAAATGTCCTGCTATAGGCTTGCCCTACTGCCATGAGTAGCTAGATAATTAAAGAAAATATATTGAATACAAATGTTTAGATACTAGACAAAAGTCACAGAAATGCTGCAAGCCTTGGGACTTCCCTGCTGGTGAAGTGGATAACATTCTGCGCTCCCAATGCAGGGGGCCAGGCTTCTATCCCTGGTCAGGGAAATAGATCCCACATGCATGCCGCAACTAAGAGTTCCCATGCTATAACTAAGGAGCCCACGTGACACAACTAAGGAGCCTGCCTGCCACAACTAAGACCCGGTGCAACCAAATAAATAATTTTTTTTTAAAAAGAAATGTTGCAAGCCTAAACAAAAATAAAATTTAGGCAAGTCTTATGATTTCTCAATTTATAGCTCAGAAACAATTTTCACGCTACAGAGAGAGGGAGGATGCAGAGTCTGATAAGCTTACTGTGTAGAGAATACAGAGATTGGAGTTTGGGGGGACTGAAACAATTAGAATTTTCAGGTGACAATACCAGAAAAGAAGGAATTACATAGGCAAAGATCTCCTAAGATTTGAAATTTTGGCTGAATACTGATCTCCATACAAGCATAAGATGAAACTACCCAAGGCCAAAGAAAGAACCACTGGAAAGCAAAAGACCATATATTATCAGAACTCACATAAGTTTGGCAAGAGTTGGTGATCCTAGAAGCCAGAGTGGAATGACCTCCTAGGAAATGAGGCATCTGTTAGATTCTTCAGAATGATATTGCCATAGTAGTGGGGCTAAAAAAAAATCCCAAAATAAAGGCTCTCTGGAACTGCCATAACAAAGGCCAAAGCAAGACTTGAAAGCCTCAAATTGATCTAAAGTTAGCTGACTGTGTGTTAGAACAAATGCCAATAATCATTAAAGGAATATAACAAAATCCTGTAGGCAATAACATAAAATTCACAATACTAGATATCAAACAAAAAATTATCAGGCATAGAAATTAGGAGGAAAATATGGCAAATTACCACGTATATTGGTCAATAAAAACACCAATTCACAATTTAACTGCAAATTAGGAATTACAACAGAACTTCTTCAACCTGATAAAAATAATTCGATGAAAAACCTACATAACTCATCAGTATTCAATAAAATCCCAACCAAAATCACAGCAAGTTATTTTATGGATACTAATAAAGTTCTTCTAAAATTTATATGTGGAAGGCAAAAGGCCCAGAATAGTCAACACAGTGGTGAAGGAGAACAAAGTTGGAGGACTGACACTATCTGACCTCAAGATTTACTATAAAGCTGCAGTAATCAAGGCAGTGCAGTATTGGCAAAAGAGTACACAAATAGATCAATGAAACAAAATAGAGAGTACAGAAATAGACCCTCATAAATATAGTCAGTTGATCTTTGACAAAGAAGCAAAGGTAATACAATGGAGCAAAGACTGTCTCTTCAAAGACAGTACTGGAAAAACTGATATCTATATGCAAAAAAAAAAAAAGAAATCAGACCATACACCCTTCAGAAAAATTAACTCAAAATGGATCTTAGATCTAAATGTAGAATGCAAAACTATAAAATTCTTAGAAGATAACATAGGAGAAAACCTAGATGACCTCGGGTGTAGTGATAACTTTTTAGATAAAACACGAAAGGTGTCATGTATTAGAGCAATAATGTATAGGCTGGACTTCATTAGAATTAAAAATGAGTGTCTGCTCTTTGAAAGATAATGTCAAGAGAATAAGAAGACATGACACAAACTGGGAGAAAATACTTTCAAAAGACATATGATAAAGAACATTTGATAACAATCCAAAATATACAAAGAACTCTTAAAATTCAACAATAGGAAAACAAACAACCTGATTAAAAAAAAAAAAGGGCCAAATACCTTAACAGAAACTTTATCAAAGAAGATATACAGATGGAAAATAAACTTATGAAAAGAACTCCACATCACATGTCAGTAGGGAAATGCAATTTAAAACATTAAGACACCCCTACACACCTATTAGAATGGCCAAAATCCAAAATGCTACAACACCAAGTGCTGGAGATGATATAGAGCAACAGAAACACTCATACATCGCTGGTGGGAATGTAAAATGGTACAGCCACTTTGGAAAACAGTTTGGTGATTTCTAACAACACTAAACTTACCCGTAATATAACATCCATCGTTCATGTTCCTGGTATTTACCCAAAGGTTTTGAAAACTCTTGTCCACATAAAAACCTGCAAATAGATGTTTATAGTAGCTTTATTCACAAATGCCTTAACTTGGAGGCAACTGAGATGTCCTTCAGTAGTGAAAGGATAAATTTAAAAGTGGCCTATCCAGACAATGGGATATTAGTCTATGCTGAAAAGAAATGAGCAGTAGAGTAATTAGTGGAGTCTGCCAGCTGGGTTGATCAGGAAAAGAGACAGTCAAAGAGAGGCTTGAAAAAAACCACTGTCATCCCAGACTGATTATACACATGCCCCAGGAAGCACCCTCTAAGGAGCAACATCGTAAGTTTTCCACCTCAGGGGAAACATGTTACTAAAATGGTCCAGTTAGTGACTAAACAAACAAAAAGCAAAAACAACAACAAGCCTTGGAGTGGAAGGCATTCAAATCACATCCAGATTTGGTGAATAAATTATCTAAAATGTCCAGTTTTCAACACAAACTTTTTGCTTTTAAAGAGTTAATTTTATTTATTTTTGGCTGTGTTGGGTCTTCGTTGCTGCGTGCAGGCTTTCTCTAGTTGCAGCGAGCGAGGCCTACTCTTCGTCATGGTGTGCAGCCTTCTCATTGTGGTGGCTTCTCTTGTTGCGGAGCGTGGGCTCTTGGTGCGTGGGCTTCAGTAGCTGTGGCACGCGGGCTCAGTAGTTGTGGCTTGCGGGCTCTAGAGCACAGGATCAGTAGTTGTGGCCCACGGGCTTAGTTGCTCCATGTCATGTGGGATCTTCCCAGACCAGGGATTGAACCCGTGTCCCCTGCATTGGCAGGAGGATTCTTATCCACTGCGCCACCATGGAAGTCCCTCAACACAAACTTTTAAAGCATGCAAAACAACAAGAAAATGTGACGTATACTCAGGAAAAAATTCTATGGGAGAACCCAGATGTCAGATTTAACAAAAACGTCAAAGCAGCCATTATAAATATGTTCAGATTACTTAAGGAAACCATCTTTAAAGAAGTAAATGAACGCAAAATGAAATGTTTCTTCAATAGAGAATATGAAAGAAAAGATAGAAAAAAAATTTTTTTAAGCACTAAATGTAAAGTATGGAGGTGTAAAGTAAAATAAAATAAAAATCCACTGGAGGGGCTCAAGAGTAGACTTGAACCAGCATAAGAACGGGAAAGCAAATTTAGACTGGTAGAGATTATGGAATCTGAAAAACAGAGAAAAATAAATGTCAAGAAAATAGTTTGAGAAAAATGTGAGATACATTTAAGAATACCAAGAGACGCATAATGGGAGTACAAGAGAGGAGAAGAGAGAGAAAGAAACAGAGGAACTATTTGAAAAATAATAGCTAAAAATTTGTCAAAATTGAAAAAATATTTTTTATCTAAATACCCAGGAAAGTCAACAAACTCCAAGTCAGATGTATACAAAGAGATTAACACACAAAGAGATCATTATAAAAATGCTGAAATATAAAGACAAAGAGAAAAACCTTGAAAGTAGAAAGAGAAAAATGATTTACCACATACAAAAGGACTCCAGTAAGATTAAGAGCTGACATCTCAATAGAAACAATGGAGGTCAGAAGGCAGTATGTTGCTGTTGAAAGAATAAATATTGTCAACCAAGACTCATATCCAGCAAAACTATTTTTTAAAGATGAAGGCAAAATAAAGCTTACCCAGATAAATATGAACAGAGATTTTTATTTTTTTGCTAGCAAATCTGCCTTAAAAGAAGTATTAAAATGTATTTTTCAGGCTGAAAGCAAGTGCCCCCAAACAATAATGCAAATCCTCACTGACAAAAGAAAGCATCAGTAAAGGTGATTCTGTAATTATACCAAACACTATAAATGTATATTTCATCTATTTTCTTCACTGTTTAAAAAGCAATTATATGAAATAATATACCACACTTTCAATAATAGATAAAACAACTAGAGAGAAGATCAACAAGTTATTAGAAGACTTGAACATAATACAAACCAACTAGACCAAACAGACATCTATAGAACACGCCACACAACAACAGATTTTACACTTTCTCAATTTCACACAGGACACTCTCCATGATAGACTATATGCTAGGCCATAAAATCAACCTCAGTCCATTTAAATAATACAAACTATGTTCTTGGGCTATAATGGAATGCAGTTAGAAATCAATATCAAGAAAAAATTTGGAGAAACTGACAAGTAAGTGGAAATTAAAGAAATACTCCAAATTAACCAATGGGTGAAGAAAAAGAATTTAAAAGATAAATCAAAAAAATACCTTGAAATGAATGAAAATAAAGAAACAGTATACCAAAACTTATGTGACATAACTAAAGCATTGCTTAGAGTGAAATGTATAAAGTGTGTATATTAAAAAAGAAGAAAGATCTCAAATCAATACTTTAAACTTCTAAATTAAGACATGCAAAAAAGAGAAAACTAAATCTAAACAATAAATGAAATAATAAATATTAGAGGGGAAATTAATTGAAGAGAGAATAGAAATCTAATAAAGAAAATCAAGGAAACAAAAAGCTTTATCAGAAAAATAGTTGATGGTAAGTAAGGACATATGATGTTGAACATCATTGCCACCAGGGAATTATACATCAAAACTACAATGAGATGTAATTATATATACCCATTATAAAGGGTAAAATTAAAATGATTTATAGTTGCTGAAATTAAAAATATACATATCTGACAATATCAAATACTGGCAAAGATGGAGAACAACTGAAACACATTTCTTTCTGGTACAAATTCACAATAATATACCCATTTTGAAAAAAACATTTTGGTAGCTTCTTATAAAATTAAAATATACTTCCCATATGACTCAGCAATCGCACATTTTAGGTCTTTACCCAGGAAATATAAATATATGTCACACAAAGACATATGGTTTTGTTTGAGTAACATATATAAATGAATGCTCATAGAAGCTTAATTCATAATAGCTGCAAATCACACAGAATTCACATCCCATCAATTGGTGAATGTATAAAAGATTTATGTTTTCCATATAGTAGAATATTACTCAGCAATAAAATAAAGAATGAACCACTAATACATGAAACAACATGGATGGATTTTAAATTTGGTATGCTAAATGAAATTAGTCAAACACAAAAGACTACATACAAAGTGGCTCCATTCATATGAAATTCTAGACATGATAGAAAGCAGTTCAGTGTTTGCCAAGGGCAGAATGCTAGAGTAGGAAAATGACTGCAAATTGGTATGAGGAATCTTTTGAGGTGCTGGAAATGTTTAACATAATGATTGTGATGGTAATTACATGGGTAAAAACTCATTCAACTCTACACTTATATTTGGTGAACTTTATTTTATGTAAATTATATCTCATTAAAGCTAATTAAAATAGAGATAAATTATGTATACTTAACACAGCTGTACAATCTGAGTCTGTTTTCTTTTCCTTTTCCTTTATTTTCTGAATATATAGGAGAGTAAGTCTTCCTTCTTCCAAACCAACGCCTACTCACTATGGAATAGACTTACTTTTTACATTTCAGAGCAGGCTTCTGCATTTCATATTCTGTAATAGTCTACTGGCTGGGTTATTTCTAACAACTGTTTTCAAAAACAAGGTAAGCTTTATTTTTCAAAGCATTCAAAGCATGTAAATGATCACATCACTTTGAAACATGACTATGCAGTGGTTTACACATGAGTAAGAACATAACCCCATGGTATACTGCCATAATTTGACTGTGAAGTTGCTCATTATTTTGGGCAAGAGAAAACAGTGTGAAGAGTTTTAGCCCATATACTACCACCAAGCATATATTTAGCTCATATCAATAACTCATATTAATTTATTCACATTTATTTTGAAAATATATCATTCAAATGAGTGGAACACACACGTACTGAATATATTTTTTTCAGAAGAGAGTAAGGTTGAACATCACAGATAGAGAATATCATACTTGAGATGACAATTTAAAAAGAGATGGAATTGTTATTTGAACAAATTTGAGGATCACTCAAGTAAAAGTTAATAGTGCATATTAAGTTATTTTGTAAAGAAATCAAAGTCCAAATACGAATCCTAAATTGTATCCTAGCTTCTGGCCAGAAATATCTATTACTGAAAACCCAATATACTTTGTTGCTAAGAAAAAAATAAAAGAAGATTTCTTTCTATTCTTAAAATCTGTGGACTCATTTGACAATACTAAAGATGTCTAAACAAATCTGTTACAGCTTTATAAACAAGGTATTAAAAATTGCAGTGGGACATCTTAGATACAAGCTGCAATTGGTGCTAAGATCTGCTTTCAGAGTCTACTTCTATAAAAAGTAAGGAGGTAATAATCTGACACTGTCTCTGTGTTCTCCCACTGTATAAAGATGGGAGGTCTAAATTGGCTCTAGGATACCCCTTACGAGTGCCAACTTATCCATAAGGCACAGCAGGCACAGTGCCCAGGGCTCATGTTACCTTTAGAGACCATGGATATATTTTATTTTATATTTATTTATTTATTTGGCTGTGCCAAGTCTTAGTCGCTGCATACGAGATTTTTGTTGCAGCATGTGGGATCTTTAGTTGCAGCATGTGGGCTCTTAGTTGCGGCATGTGGGATCTAGTTCCCCGACCAGGGATTAAACCCGGCCCCCCATCATTGGGAGTGTGGAGTCTTAACCACTGGACCACCAGGGAAGTCCCTATTTTAATTTATTTTTAAATGAAAATTTTACAAAATGAATATATCTGGCTGGATTATAGTTTTCTTTATGCAACACACTCATATAATTTTATTTATCATTTGATTCCATCTCGATGGTCAACATTTGAGCAAAGTTCATGGATCAGTGACTATTTGTACAAATAATGAATGGGTGCTCTGTAATAATACTGAATCTTCTTAAAGGGCAGGCTTAGAGAATGTCTGCATTCACATGCATACCAGCCACTGGATGGCAAGCAGACATGGGAGAGGAATAGTGGCAGGAACTGGTCTTGTGATACCTAAAACTGAGTTTCATGACCTCCTGGGTTTTGCGTGCCAGAAGATGACAATTACTGACTTTGTCCTTGAACTAGACTATATTTTTTAAAAACATAAATTGAAAATAAATGGCCGTTATTGGGCCACTCTTCTTGGTAGTGGAAAAGAATCTTATTCAGCTTGTTAATTATGATTATCTATCCCACCACTGTTTGTTTTGCTCTGAGTGATGCCTCATACAGTGTCCTTTTTGTTCAGACACTCTTACAGGGCTTCCCACTGTGCAGTTCTTAGCTCCTCACCCCACATTGAAACCCAGCCTGTGTGAAGCTGAGATATTATTTCTTCACTATTATGCATAATAAGAATTACAATTTGTTTGTCAATGATTAATTACTGCTTTTCCCAAGAGACAAAATGCTGAGTGTTTTCATATGCTAATATATGCCAAGCTGCCAGTGCTAACTCATCTCTCTAATCCTAAAACTCACCTTAAGTAAAAGAGTATCAGTGTTTATTGCCAAAGTTGTCATTTGCCTGGGAATGAAATAAATATCTAAGAAGGATTTCAATGATAGACCTGCTTTTCAGCTGACAGATCAGTCCTTGTTATCAAAAGGCAAATATATGTCAATGTGTGCATTACTTAAGACTCATGAGATAATTGCTTCAATTTGCCTGACAATCTGATAATGTCATTTGCACAGTTGTGAATGGTGTCAACACTGAATGAATGTTCTCAAACGATATTAAAGGTGTGAAGCACGGTTGGAAAAAAGACTCATTGAAGTGTCTTCTGTCAGATGAAATCCTAGATAGTTGTTTGCCTTTTTGAATGTCTATGTCTCTGACTTAAATTTGATACCGGATTTATCACCAAATGAGACAAGAGATCCAAGACTCCAGCTGGTCTAAGACCATGTGTAGGTTTTCAATCACTGCTTTAAATTCAAAATCCTATTAATTGATATTTTTTAAAATGTCCATATAGTGAGTAGGCAGGTACATGTAACAAGCTAGGTGATGCTTGTAGGAAAACACATGTTTTGAAATCAGACTCTCCTCATCTTGAACCCCAGTTCTACCACTAAGTTTCATGATATTAGGCATGTTTTATTTTGCTTTTTATAATGTTTATAATTATAGTTTTCTCATTTGCTTAAATGAATTTAATACTACCTATTGCTATGGAATTTTATCGAGATTACATGTGCTAATAGGTGAAGAGCAATTGTTACTATGACTGGCTCAGGTTAGACATTTATTAACACTATTACATGTGCATTTAATCAAATTCTTAACTTTTCTAAGCCTCAATTAGTTCATCTATCAAATGGCTCCAATAATAAATCAGACGTAATGCTAATTTCTTTAAAGTGGTGTGATGGTCACATTAAAAACATAAATACCTTAGCATATTATATAGCACAAAGATGATTTTGGAAATTTTAAAAAAGTTTTCTGTAACCAACAATTAATATAGAAAAATGTTATATTTTTCTCATATGAAGGCATTGACAGGCTTTAAAATTAACTGCAGTATATTTTGCTTTTATTATTCACCTGAGCCTGTGCTAGCAGCAGATTCTGCCTGGAGTAATTGTTCAGATCAGTGGTCTATGGCCAAGGACAGAAGAAATGAGACTTTTAATTAATACAGAGCAGAAACCAGAGAGATATAATAGTTGAGGCATCTGCTAAACTATAAATCTCTGAACAGAAATGACTCCTTATTTGACTGCAATTCAATATTTGGAAATTATAGATGCAACATGAAGTTTATCTCAAATAATACATTCTTATTTAACTTGGAATGCAAGCCTACAGTGCATTAATGCATATACAAATGAATTATTATCATAGAATAAAAAAATAGAGGCTTAACATATTTTATTGAATTCATGCATTCATCACCCAGGCATCTACTAAAATGATAGTAGTTGACTCATTTCTTTTTTTTTTAATTAAAACACCTAAGTACAAAAAGAGTGAGAAAGAAGACATTTGCACATGAGAACAGTAAACACGTATTTGGAAGATTTATAGTAGCTATATCAATGTTAATTTTCTTAACAGAAGTTAGAGAATCAGAAGTAAAAAGTCAAATGCTATAAGGAAAAAAAGGGAGATTCACTTATTATCCAGTGGCATCTCAGGAATTACAGACAAGGATACTTGATGGTTGAAGGCTAAATGGACCACAGTCAGACTCCTGCTTCCTCCGTTCCTCCCCATGTTGGTTTTGATTCAAAGACAAAACACAAAGGAAGATTGGGAGAGGCATAATCAAAAATAAAGGAAGTGCTTAAGTGCATTTCTACTCACTGAAACATGAGATTCCTCTTACCCAGAATCTTCCCCTGTTATTTAGCTCCCAAGTTTCTGAATGCCAGATTTATTGAGCCCATTTTGGAGATTTTGAGGGGCTTTTTGTTTTGTTTCATTTTTGTTTTTTTTTTTAGAAATTGAATACTTCCATGGGAAAACATTTTAGTATTCTTCCTTTACCCTTCAGTGAATTGTACCAGTTGACAAACAACAACCACCACTGAACCAGAGCTAATTAGATAGCATTCAGTGATTTTTCAATATAAATCATAATTTAAATATCACCACATAATTAGACGTTTGAGGAGGGTCTCCACTATAAAGCTGGAGCTCAAGACAAAGAAGACATAGGAAAGAAATTAGAGGAAATGAACACAGTCTTTGAGAAGAAAATCAAAACCTCACATCTATACCGATACACAATATTTTTAGAGAAAGTAAAAGATATATTTCAACCAAGAAACATGAAGATGACACTATATTAAAGAAATAGAAAATAAGAAACAGTTCTGGGAAATTAAAAATTAAAAAAAATACTATGATGTGCTGGATGATAATGTCAGGAAAATCACTCAGAAAGTAGCAGAAAAATGATCAGGGAAGAATATCAATAATCATATGTAGAGACCTTCACTGTAGTGCATTTTACAACAGAAGATATTAGAAACAATTCAAATGGTTAAATATAGGTTAGAGTCACACACACATTATGTATGGATAACATATTTCTAATGTCATGTGACAACTCTCATACAGAAGAATTGAAAAATCTAAAAAATATATTTAACTGTGTTTTCACTGGGTTTTTAGGTTATAAGGTAAAAATGTTGTTTTTTTAATCTAAATTGGAGATAATATACTGAATTTACTTTGACAATCTTATCTATAAAATAACAATAAAAACTATTTTTTCAGTTCCAGGTCCTTCATGCCCTTTACTGATTCTGATAAATTAATTCCTTCTTTGTCTAAGAAGGCAATGCAAAGATGCCATCTCTTCATTTGTAACGTAACATTTATTGAGCACTTACTGTATGTCAGATATTGTGCTAAGCATTGAGAGTAACAGTGTTCACCAAATAAGCCAGCTTCTGCTATCATGAAACTTATATTCTAAAAGGGAAAATAGCTAAGAAACAAACACAAAAAGCATAAGCACAAAAAGAAAATTATGGCTTGTAAAATGTGCCTTGAGGGAAAATATAGGTTAATAAAAAAGAATATCAATTTGATGGTCAGGAAAGTCCTCTAAAGAAAAGTTGAGTTTTGACCTGAGAAACTAGATTATGGAGCCATATTTTTTAAAATGCTGAACAAAAAAAGGAACTATAGACATTAACCTCAGGAAAGACTCAATATAATCTAGAACCAAAATAAGTTCAAAACATAGTTAATTAGCAAACAAGAAAGAGGCATGTGATAATTTTCGAAGAATCGAGAGAAGAGGCAGGAAAGATTTGAACTGTGATCCTAATCAAGGAGGCTCTGTTGGTTTAACCTGAGATTGATATGATAAATTTTATGTATTTTGAAGGCCATTATGGTTGTCTGGTGATAAATGAAGAAGATGTGAGAGTGAAAGTAGGAAATGTTGAGAAACTATTGCATGACCCATGGAAATAGGATGGCACAATAAACTCCAGCTAATCCCACACAGGTTAATGGCTTCTTTCTATTCCTGGGAAAAAGTGCTTCATTATAAGAGTCAGAATGCAATACCCCAACATGTCAGAATGAGTCAGAATGCAATACCCCAAATCTCCTGCTTCAGATTCCGTTTTGCCAAGAGCAGAGAACACAGACCACTTTAAAAGAGATTCCAGGTGACAGGGCTCACTAGCTGAAAACACATCACTTCTAGTTAGGCACTGATTTTGATAATGGTGTTAATCAGCAAAGCTATAGGGGACTGAGAGAAAACACTGAACACAGAGAACTTTGTTTTTTCTTCCTCATCCAAGCCAATCTTCTAATTGTGTTATTATTGTTGTTATTATTATTGACTATAGAAAACAGCGCTATCTATGAGAATCATCTAGGCTGCTGTGTTGTAATAGAGGTTTGAAGGTCCCATGCTTAGACCTATTGAACCAGATTTGCAAGGGCTAAAGCTCTGGAAGCTGCATTCTAACACATTCAACACACTATTCTCAATGTAGTTCATTTCACTGGAATATATGGGAACAATTCTTCCAAGCTACATAAGCAGCAAGCTGTCCTGACACAAAGCACTCACGCACCTTCGATTTTTTTGAAAAGTTCCAACATAGAGAGCTACTACCAAACAATGCCACATTACAAGTAAAAAAGAATTTTAGATACTGAAAGTACTGTTCTTTCCTCATGCTTTTGAATTCCATTTTATTCAGAATTAATTTAGATAACAATCAACAGTATAAGATAGGTAAGACTTGTCTCATCCAAATGGTAATGCAAGCCCTTAAGAACAAATGTAGTTTCTTTTGAAGTTTGCCTATCTGATCCTTAAGTAAAACTCAGAAACTTGAAGTAAATGTTTTATTAAAGAGGACACTTTGTAAAAAGAAACAAATGTAGCACTCTTGAAGTCAACATAAGCTAGGTCATGACACTCTAGAAATCAAATTATTTATTTTGTATTTGATATACTGTGCCTTTTGCTTTTAGTCTAAGTAGTAAGGATTTGAATAGATATTCAGATGTTCAAGTAGATAAACTATCACTTTAATGCAAGCATTAAAGACTACAAAGAGATTAATAATTCCTGGTCCCAGTTATCAAGGGGAAGACAGTATAGCACAACCAAAAGACGGTTCCTACCTTTACTTTCTCTGATTCTAAAATTTGAATACTGTTGCATGTCCTGGGAAAATCACACTCTCTGTTTCAGTCATTTCAACATATAAAATGAAAGCGAAAGAGAACAAATGTTTGTTTAGTGCATTCTATACACAAGCACTGAGCTTGGCACTTTATATGTGATATATCACTTAACCACTGCAAAAATGCAATATGATAGTATTATTCTAACAATATTTCATATGTGGAAATTGTCTTAGTATGGTTAACTTATTTGGCCAAGGATATGCAAAACAGAAAAAAAAATCCACTTTGATCTAATCGCATGGCTTATGCTTTTCTCTGCTCTGTCAAATTATCTTCCAAAATGAGTTCTTTTTAATTTTCTTTTCTGTAGAATTAACTAGAAGCCTTTTTATTGAATTCTAATGTTCCTCAGGGTACAGAAAGGACAAAGTCCCATGTGTTGTTTATGATTTCTGTTTTGGTGCAGACCCACAATGGAACTACACACTGGCCAGAGGAAAGAAGGGATTTCCTTTACAGAAGTTGTCCTAATTCACTTTACGTAATGAAGAATCACTCGACTATTAGGGTTAATCTATTCATGAGAGAGTAAATAATTTTTATCCCTTGTGGCAACTCAAATCCATCAGTAGAGATTCCCAGGAGCACTGTGTTGAGAAGGAATCTAGATTGTTGATGAGATTTAGCAGAAAGGATCCCAGGATCAATTAGCAAATTCTAATATATTTGGAGTACGTGGGAGGACTGACACATATTATGATAATTTCTAGTTCTTTCCTTTACCACTGTTAAAAACAGACAACAGTTCCAAAATGGAGTTGCTTTATGCTAAGCCCCACGTCACCAAACCAAGACTTAATTACAGTTTCAACTCCCCCAGAAATGGAATCTTAAACCAGTCAGTCAGGAATCGGCTGATCAGCACTAGCTAGGCAATCTGCCTGATAGACCCCCGCCATCCCCTGAAGGAAAGTGACCTTGCAATAACCACCTGGCTTTTTTGCCTAGAATAAGTTTCTTGTTCCCACTCCCTTCTTCCTACAGAAGTCTTTCATTAGGCTTCCCTGGTGGCGCAGTGGTTGAGAATCCGCCTGCCGATGCAGGGAACACGGGTTCGTGCCCCGGTCCGCGAAGATCCCACAAAAAAAAAAAAAAAGTCTTTCATTTTGTATAGCTCCTCAGAGCTCCTTTCTTCTAGATTGGATGCTGCCCGATTCAAGAATCATTGAATAAACCCAAGGAGATTTACTCCGTTGAATTTTTTTTTAATGCCAGTGATATAACTTTGACCAACTATAATTCTTTCATTCCTCATTCTAGCATCATTAAAATGGTGTTAATATCTACTTCTCAGGGTTTTGAGAAGCATTAAAGTGCTTATAGCTGATATAAATTGCCTACCCCAGTGCCCAGTTTCTTTGCCACTGTATTATGTAGGTGCAGGGTTCAGCACAGCTTGGATGAGCTGCAGATGCTATGTCTGTCATCTGGTTTACTATCTGCCTTCACTAATGCAGGCATCCCTTTTGGATTGCCCTTCTCTCCATCTCCTCTGGGAAGCACTGGTTATATACATGCCTTGAAGCACAATACTGGATTTACTTCTGTCTCTGTCATGCATTGCTCTGTGTGTTTGGCCATTTTATTTTTACCTCTGTGAGCCTCAATTTCCTTATATATCAAAGGTGGTTTCTAGTAAAATGGCACACACTTTTCAGGGTAGTTGTGAAGATCAAATCACTTGAGGAATTTTCTATCTAAAATGTGCCAAATGCCTAATTTAAAACTGGTTATATAATAATTTTATCATAATGACTGATTATAATACTTTTTATGTTTGTTATTATCTCTAGGCACTGCAAAGCACAACCAACAAAATCATTTCTCTTCCAGCCCACACACTTTTTCTTCCCCAAAATAAAATAAAGCCAGTTTTAGTTTTAGATTTAGAAAGGTATTTCTCAGTGGGTCTTAGCTTACTAATTACATCCAAAATGCCAGCCTATTTTTTTATTGTATTCTCAGACCTGGCTTATAAGAATGCTAATTTAGTTTTATGTCAATAAATGAGTTAACTGGAAACATTATTTTCTCCTTGCAAAAATCCAAATATTTTGTCTCAAATGTCACCTTTGAAGAGTTGCTCTTCCTGAGCCCATCCATTAAACTCTACCTCCTTATATTGTTTTTGCTTCATACAATCATTGCTCAACATAGTATTACACATTTTTTTTTCTTGTTTACTGTTTAATTCTGCTAGAATGCAAGCTCCATAAGGACAAGGAATCCATCTAGTATATTCTACCTCTTGAATCTCCAACAATTATGATAGTGCCTGACCCTTATGTTCAATTTTTTTAACTTTAAATTTTTTTTTTTTTTTTTGCGGTACGCGGGCCTCTCACTGCTGTGGCCTCTCCCGTTGCGGAGCGCAGGCTCCGGACGCGCAGGC
>NC_041230.1:33847360-33878128 GCF_002837175.3 Physeter macrocephalus
CGCAGGCTCAGCGGCCATGGCTCACGGGCCCAGCCGCTCCGCGGCATGTGGGATCCTCCCAGACCGGGGCGCGAACCCGTATCCCCTGCATCGGCAGGCGGACTCTCAACCACTGCGCCACCAGGGAAGCCCCCTTAACTTTAAATTTTGAAATAACTACAGACTCACAAGAAGCTGAAGAGAACACTATAAAGATGTTCTGGGTACCTGTAACTCAGTTTTCCCTAATGCTAACATCTTAAGAGAACTATAGTACATTATCAAAACGGGAAACTGACAATGGTAACACTAAACTATTCAGTATTAACTAATTGCAGATCTTAGGATTCACCAGTTTACGGTGAACTAAATTTTTGCATCCTTTCTGTATAGTTCCATGATGTTTAATCACATTTATAGATTTTTTTTTTTATCACCACCACCACAATCAAGATACAGGACTATTCTCTTACCTCTCTCTCTCCCCTTGCCTTAGCCCTGACATCCTCTGATTAGTTCCCATTTGTACTGGCGTTCTCCAGAGAAACAGATCCAACAGGAGATAGATGGATGGATAGATAGATAGATAGATAGATAGATCGATAAAGGAATGAGGAATCGGTTCAAGTGATCATTATGGCTAAGTTCCATGATCTGCTATTTGCAAACTGGAGACCCAGAAAAGCTAGTGATGTAATTCCAGTCTGAGTCCAAAGACCTGAGAACCAGGGTAGCTGATGGTGTGAATCCTAGTCCAAGGCCAGGAGAAGATCAATGTCCCAGCTCTAGCATGCAGGCAGGAAACAAAAGAGGCAAATTCCTCTTTCCTTCTCCTTTTTGTTCTATTCAGGACCTCCACAGATTGGATGATTCTGAACCACATAGGGTAGGGTGATCTCCTTTACTGATTCCACTGATTCAAATGTTAATTTCACCTGGAAACATCCTCACAGAGACACCCAGAAACAATGTTTAATCTGGGCACCCCTTGGCTCTATCAAATTGACACGTAAAATTAAGCATCATACCAGCTCTATAATTTTGAGAATGTTAGGTAGGTTTAGTCTCTTGATAGATACATAGATAGGTAGGTAGGTAGGTAGACAGATAGATAGACAGACATACACATGTGCACACACAGAGACACATACACTCTTTTGAGAATGTTTATATTTACTTAGCATAATATCCTTGAAGTTCATCCAAGTCATGTGTGCTAACAGACTATTGCTTTTAATTGCTAAGTACTTTTCCATATTTGTATCAATTGTGTCATTAAATAAATCCCACTTTCTATAATTTATGGCACGTGTTTTAAAAACATGTAAAAATATTTACATTGTAATCACTTTATTTTAAAATATTAACCTGCCGCTTTTCTTGACAAGGGTACTATGTATCCTTTAGCAAGCGGTGGAAATTCCTAAAAAAAAAAATTTGATTGACTTTGATCTCCACAACCAGCCAAAGGATGGTCTCCATCTTTATGGTTGTGATGTTTCAGTGTATGTGGTTTTTTCAATGCTTCCCAGAGTTGACATAAATCAGTGTCAAACACATTGGAACATCTTCTCTATTTATATCTTCCTGTTTTCTTTTCCCTTCCTGTTTCCAGAATAGGCTACCTTCTAAGTGGAATCAAGAGGAAAGAAAAGTCTCACTAAGCTGGTAATGAACTATTTTATTCTCTCTCTTTAAAACGCTTCTCTAAAAATATTTAATAAAGGCGACAATCCCTATAAGTTCAGATTGAGCAGATATGAAGTGAGACCCTGGAATATGAAATTTAATTGTGCTCTCCCCAAAACCCTGATATACTTTGAGAAATTATAGAATTATTTAAGGAAAGCAAGCAAACAAATAAATAAATGACAATTAAAAACTCAAAGCTGTATGATATTGACAAAACTATGCAGGTTAAATACTTTTAAGTTAATGATGATCAAATTTTAATTAATGAGCTATTTTGGGAGTATCAAATAATTGTTTCCAAATCCCACCCCCCCACCCACCTAGCACTGTGAATGCCTCTCACACCATATTAGTTCACTGGTATGTGACTAGGAGAAATAACTAACTACTTATAAAAAAAAAAATCAAGAGATGAAGCCATCCTAAAAAGGAAGAAACACTGGAACTGATAGGAGTTAAGTAACTAGTGCTTCCTGTGCTTCCCATATGCCACTTTATAGATTGCTCACAAGAGCTTTCTGAAGTACACATTATATTCCCTATAGTAAACTAGTAAAATGAAGGTTAGAAATATTATATAATTTGCCCAAGAGCCTGAAGCTAGGTAGAGGCAAAGCTGGGATTACAACTTGAACTATCTGACTACCACCTTTATATCCCTCCTTTCTCATCAGCTACCACTTATGCATAGGTCTGTTGGCTAGAAAAGACAGATTTTCCCAGGTAAAACTCTTTGTATAAAATTCCAAAAATTTTTTAAAAGGGGAAAAAGAAAGAAAACAACCATCTGATCATCAAAAACAAACCAAAAAACTATATAAAATTGTCAAAAGACAGATAGAATTTTTGTTTTCAGGCCTAAATTGGGACACAAGAGATTTAACTTTCTAAAAACATCATTCTCCAATGAAAGGAATTAAGACTCCTGGATTGGATGTTAGAACAGAAAAAGGATATTAATAGAAACACTGATAAAATCTGAATAAAGTTTATAGTTACTTAACAGTATAATTCCAGTATTATTTATTTATTTTTGATAGTTCTCAAATGGTTATTTAAGATTTTTCACACTAGGAGAAACTGGTTGAAAGGTATAAAGGAACTCTCTGTAGTATTTTGCAACTTTTCTGTAAGTTTTAAAATATTCCAAAATAAAACATTTTTAAATTTACAGGAGAAGTTTTTTAATAGAGGTATGTAAGGGAAGAGTGGTTGGATTTGAAGGCAAAAAATAAATGAGAAGATGTGCCTTGATAATGGTGTGATGATAATAGTATACTGTAGACTGAGGATATGATGAATCCAGTCTCGTGAAGCTCAAATCTAATAAAATGAAATAAAACAAAATACCCAAGCCAAGTTCAAGGCTTATGAATTTAAATGCCTACTGGATCTAAGCAAGTGTGGAAAACATATACAAGGGATTAGTTGTGGCCAAAATAACCCTTGAGAGTGTTGGTTATTTCTAACGGGGTAATAGACAGCTAATGCTTATTGAGCACTTACTCTGAACAAGGCACACTCTAAAGTACTTTGCATGTAGTGGCAAATTTACTCTTTGGGTTAGATGATACAACCGAATCCATTTTACAGAGAAGGAAGCTGAGATAGAAAGTGTATAAATAACTTGCCCAAGGTTACAATATACAATGGCAAACGAACTTAGGCAAAGCAATTCCAAGACACATCCTCTTAGCCACAACATTCTGCCAGTGCTGAGCCCTTACTAGCCCTAATAATATTTCCTAAGAAAGAAAATCAAACTTGTGTGCCCAACTTTTAAGTTTTCTTAAAAAAAAACTTGATATGCGTATTTTATGTTTAAAAGCTTGATAAAAAGACATTGGAAAATAACACAAATTTAATTTCAAAATATTCTAACAGCAAACAAACAAATGACAGTCCTCCAGACAGTAGGTTGTCAGAAGAATCACAAACTACTGGCAAACTGAACCATAAATTGAACTCAGGGTCTATCTTAATGACTTTAAAACTCCTAGAACATTTCATAAAAATTCAGCAACACTTTTAATCATCATAGAGCAATACATATAATAAAAGAAACACCAAATGCTATGTATGAAATAGGGCTCTTACTTGAACTGGTAGAGCTCTCACTTGAATTTGAGCTTTCACAGATGTTGACCATAGACTCTAGGACTTTCACCTGAAACAGCAATATAGAAGCAGAAGTGGGGAAAAAGAAATGGAACCTCACTGCTCACTTTTCACGAAGCAGGTTCATGAGTTTCCGTAGTAAATTAAACTTTCTGCATCACTGAATTATGCACCGCCCCTCCAAAGGCTATTACATGCTTATTCACTCATTTAATTAATGTTGAGTGTCTACAGTATGCCAGGCATTGCATTTATTGATACAAATAAGAGAGGAAAAAAAAAACCTAAATATTCTGTAATAACCTATATGGGAAAAGAATCTGAAAAAGAATGGATATATGTATATGTATAACTGAATCAACTTGCTGCACAGCAGAAAGTAACACAATATTGTAAATCAACAATACTCCAATAAAAATTTAAAAAAATAACTTTTTCTCCTATTTGAAAATACAGATCTGGAACGGAAGAAAGTAGCATAAACACTTTTTACCAAATACTTAGCAGGCACCAATCACTTTCTTGTTTACTGTGAAAGGGTGAAAAGAGCATAGGCTTTTTTTTTTTTTTTTTGCGGTACGCGGGCCTCTCACCGCTGTGGCGTCTCCCGCTGCGGAGCACAGGCTCCGGACGCGCAGGCTCAGCGGCCATGGCTCACGGGCCCAGCCGCTCCGCGGCACGTGGGATCCTCCCGGACCGGGGCACGAACCCGTATCCCCTGCATCGGCAGGCGGACTCTCAACCACTGCGCCACCAGGGAAGCCCCGAGCATAGGCTTTGAAATAATTTTTTAAAAAATAGTTTTTGCCATTTACTGCCTATGTGATATCAAAATTTTTAATCATTCCTCATGAACATAACTTTGTTACCCTGTAAACAGAGGACAATAATTCAAAGAAAAAAAAGTATAAGAATTAGTAAAGTACTAGAGGCATCCTAAGTAGAAGACATATTTTATAGAAGGCCATCAATGGATGTTAGTTACCTTTTAAAAAAAATTACTGAAAAAAAAAAATTACTGACTGCGGGACTTCCCTTATGGTCCAGTGGTAAAGAATCCACCTTACAATGCAGGGGATGCAGGTTCGACCCCTGGTCAGGGAACTAAGATCCCACATGCCGTGGGGCAACTAAGCCCGCGTGCCACAACTACTGAGCTTGCACGCCTCAACTAGAAACCGCATACCACAAAGTACAGAGCCCACGTGCCCTGGAGCTTGTGTACCACAGCTAGAGAGAAGCCTGCGCACCTCAGCGAAGGTCCCACGTGCCGCAACTAAGACCTAATGCAGCCAAAAATAAATAAAATAAATAAATAAATAATAAATCTTAAAAAATATTATCAACTGGAATGAGACTCATTGAGCTCTGATCTGGGTATATATTACCTAGTGGCCATTCATGCTTTATTAGTTGAATGGGAATGGCAAATGTACCTATTGATAATTTACAGACTTGTGATTTTTTATTAAGATAACTCATATATAGCACTTAGCATAATACCTGGAGCATCACATGTCCTGATCAAAGTTTAGCTAATACTTATATTTTGGGGTCAGTATTTCTCATGCCAGACGTAATTAAATTCATCCTAAAAAATGAGATATGTCAAGCTCTGTTATCCACACTTTAGTGATGAAAATAAATAAGTTATCTGAAATATGAATCAATTTGGATTATGAAAATTATTAGACCTATGGTCTATGCTTGACACATGAAATTTTGGAGAACTGCTCATGAATCCCGATGCTTAAGTTAATAGTGTAGTGTCCTGCTTTATTTCATTGGCCTAGAGACCTGAGCTGAGGTGTTTCATGGCCCCTGAGTGTCTGCATATTCTTCCTAATATTACTTGGACCTCTCACTTCTATCTGCTTTGTGGCATTCTCTTGTCACCTTTATATCAGAGCAAAGAGAAGCTAGCTGTATCTGAAGAGATAGATTTCTACCACAGAGGACTCCAATTTGTCCTGTGTCACCGCACACATCTCGTCATCTTAAATTGGAATCAGGCCTTGACTTTTAGAAGCTCCTCTCTGTGTTGATGCATTTGTGGATTTACCTTTAGCAAAAGCTCCTTGCAGCCAGGGATCCATGACCAGATAATGGGATCATTCATGCTTGCTGATTTATGCAGTAACTCTTGAACTGTGTCATCCTGAAGCTCTTTCATTTCTTCTGCCAAGAACCACTCAGACAGAAATGACTCAAGCTATTTGAAGGAAGCTTTGGGAAATGATCATTTAAGACAAGGGGAAAAGACCTTATTCACTAGCCCTTATTCAAGCCTCCTCATAAATATATCTAATTGAAATTTTCAAAGGTGTTTTTTTTTTTTTTTTTTTTTTTTTTACAAGGGTCAACTCCTTTCTCTTGAATTTACTTTTCTTAAAATAACAGTGAGTGCTTTTATAACTGGGAAGAAATGTGATGTTTTGTTAAAGAATAAAATTCAGAGTTAGGCAAACCTAGTCTTAAAATTCTATCCCAATTAATAATTGCAGATTCTTAGAAATTCATCTATCTTATCATACAGTTGTTTTCTTTACCTAAATGTGGGAATTTTAATAAATCTTTTTTGAGGTTACTGGGAATATTAAATGTGAGCATGCTTTAAAATGTCGTTTGGTGGCACAGTGGTTAAGAATCCGCCTGCCAACGCAGGGGACATGGGTTCGAGCCCTGGTCCGGGAAGATCTCACATGCCGCGGAGCAACTAAGCCCGTGTGCCACAGCTACTGAGCCTGCGCTCTAGAGCCCACGAGCCACAACTACTGAGTCCGCGTGCCACAACAACTGAAGCCTGCATGCCTAGAGCCTGTGCTCCGCAAGAGAAGCCTCTGCAATGAGAAGCCCGTGCAACGCAACGAAGAGTAGCCCTCGCTCTCCACAACTAGAGAAAGCCCGTGGGCAGCAACGAAGACCCAATGCAGCCAAAAATAAATATAAAAAAAAAAAAATTTATTTAAAAAAAATGTCTTGCCTGAACTTAGAACACATTCCACAAATGGTGATTGAATTCCTTTTGGGTAAATTTTATTTCAAGGGAAAGGACATTCTAATTATTAACTTGTTATATCTTTTGTATGAGTCACATACTCTTACACTTTTTGTACGGGTAGCATACCTTTATTCTTTTTGTCCCAGGATGGCATTACTGATGCTGAGTATGTAACTCCTTCGGTGTCCAAATAAACACAACTCAGAAGTATAAGGGAGTTAGTGCCACAGGGACTTAACTTTTGACAAATGAGAGATGAAGCCAGCTCAAATATTCTTTATCTTTCCTTAACTTAAATGCAGCCTCTCAGAAGGCCTTCCCTTGATCTTGGCTCTCCCTTCTTTTCTGCTTTATTACTTTTTATTATTCTTTTCCTTTATTTTTGCTTCCTTGAATTGTAGTCCCTATTCCTCCAGCTCCAGTTTCTGGTTAATTAAGCTAAAATAGGAGTTATTATAATTACAGTTACACAACAAATGATTATACAGTAGTTACCAGGTACCAGAAATTGTTCTAACTGCTTTATATATACATATCTACATACATACCTATTTTATCCCCCCCACAAATCCAGTGGGATTTTATTTCTTACCCCAATTTTACAAATTGAAAAACTGAATCCCAGGGAGACTATGGAAAATGTTTGCATTCATGTATCTAGCAACTAATAGGTCTAGGATTCAGATTTAGGCCAGAACCCATGCTCTCAACTACAACATCATTCTGGCTTAGGCTGGGGAGAACTATTAAGGAATGATAAGGGAGACAAAACAAAAAAGGAAACCAAAAGGAAAAACTATGTTTACTGCTAAGATGGATGGATGAAAGGAAATATCTTGGTGTAACTAGCAGAATGTATGCACCACACTGGTTTCAGGCATCATTAAGGTCATAGATGTGAGAACCTTAAATTGCATTTAGTACATCCTTATTAAATATGCTGGAAAACTGAGATATAAAGACTTGGCCCAATTTGATCTACATATTATAAAATGATGACAGTTATAAATGTGTTACAATTAATGCTGCTTATTTCTTCTGGATTCATCACCATATATGAGTCTACATATGTCATGAGTCTACATGAGTCATACACAAAATATGATTTGCTATATTGTCCATGAGTTAAAATAATTTAAGGACACAGAGATCATTTGATACCTAATTAAATATTACTGAATGTTAGTTGTCCACACTAATAGAAAGATACCAGGTTTTAAAGTTTTCTCGAGACTTTAATTCTTAACAAATTCAATAAGAAATTGAGAAAAGCAAAAAGACTATGTCCATTATGAATTACATAGATATTTATCATTAGCTAAATTTTCTTTTGTCAATAATCCTGAAAGAAAGGAGTAATTGAAGGAGTGGGGCTCAATGTCTGGCTTTTGAACTAATGTATTTTATTTATTCAAATATATAATTAGAATTTATTGACCACCTGATATAAATTGAATACTGGACAAATCTTTGAGAAATACAAGATGTAAAATAAATCCCTTCTCTCCTAGAGGATGTCATAGTTAGTGGGACACACACAAAAACATATAGACAACATTTATCATGGTAAATTGCAATAAGTTCTGAAACAGTTTACTAAAGTAATTCAGAAATACTGATGAAATATCACACAATAACATGTGGAGAGAGATATTTTGAGAGAATATTGCAGAGAGTAGAAATATATTCGCAGTCAGTGATTTTTTGTTATGTTGATTAATCTTTAGATATTTTAATTTATTCAGGAAAGAAACAAAGATAATAGCATTCCTTCACTGAATTCATTGCCAATGAGTGGCTTCATCTGAATCGTCAAAAAAATGAAGAGGAATAGTCTTATGGAAAATATTTTTATCACAAAGTTTTTGTCAAACTTGTCAAGGCTCTTGAGTATATCACTTCTATTTTTTGATAAGGTCTGCTAATGATATGTATTTTGTGATAGTGAGATTTACTTTTCCTAAATTTTTGAATTTTTATATTTTAGTGATAATGATATTTATCTTTTCTTTATATAGCTTCCCATTAAAATAATGTCTACACTATTATATTACCTGTACTCTGTGTTTAATAAAATATTATTAAAATGATGAATCAATATATCAACATTAATTTAACGAAACTGGGGTTCTATTTTATTCAGAATTCTTCTTATTATAAGTGACAAAATTTAAAAAACTAGTTCAGGGTAAGGGAAAACTTACCACATATTGAATTACATTACTGGAAGTCTGACGACAGATTTGAGTATACATAAATAGAACATTTCAGAATCCCCTCTCCTCTCCTCTTCTCTCCTCTCCTCCTTCTCCCTCTCTCTCTCTCAGCTCTTATTTCTTTTTATTGGCTTTATTTCCTATTAGGCAAGCACCCATGACAGGGAAAAGAGCCCTCAGAAACTTGATGCCAAACTGGTCCTCAGAGCTGGAAAATTCCTCATTAAGAACATAGTATAATCTATCTTGTTAAATCTATGTTCTAACTCCTTGGAAAGAGAGTTTGGCCCAGAATCATCAGGTGGTAGGTGGGCACAGGACAGCAATACATAGTCTTATCAGAACACAGGATGGGGAGCAGTTCCTTAATGGAAGGATGATTGCCTTTAATCATTTTTTTTAAACAAGATTCACTACTTGAGAGATACAGTGGGGTCTGATTATACGATCTCTGTTGTCATAGGAAAATTTATTACCCATCTTACTAACATGCATCAAGAAAAAGAAACTACTGATTCCTGGGAAACAGCCAACTAATAATCATTTGCACCCTCATCAACTAAGGCTGACCTCCTCCAGATTGTAGCAAAAACAACAGGGATTATTTTTATTTTTGCCTTAGCACATCTAACTATCTATAGACAGAGCCCCTAATTCTTCCCTAATGGTCTCTGGTTGTGGAATATTAAACATCAGAAGTTGGAGTTGCTCAGGCGTAATAAGTCTTCTGAAATGGAACTGTGAATTTTATGCAGTTCCAGACATCACAAACATGGTCAGGATTTCTGCATAACCTTGGATTCCAAGGGAGTATGGGTATGCAGCTGAAAACATCTCCAGAAAATGTGCATTCCTGTGCATTGGCTATTAATTTAGTCATGCAAACTGCCAGTCAGACCATCAGCCAACCAGCCTCTGAGCCAGTGCATCAGGCAGCTGTTTAATGGGTCATCCCTTTAATCAGATACTTAGCTAGTCAGCTGACCATCCATGAAGGTAGTCAACCAGTCAGCTAGCAAGTTAACTAGTCTGTCTGCCAGTCAACCAGCCAGGAAATCTTTGAGCCAGGCAGTGATTGAGTAAGTCAATGAGTGTCTCACTTCAGCTTGGCAGCCAGGCATCCAAGCCTTTTGCCAATCGATCAGCCATTCTGTCAGCCAGTCAGTCCTCAAATCTAGAAATCAAGGGGGATTGCCCAACTTTTTTTGGTTTTTCGTGTTGTTTTATTTTTAAGATTGCTATGGTTCACTGCTTATTATATCAATATTTTGCTCAGTTGTGAGTGAACTGAATCATTCCGTTATAGATTTTCCAACTAGACAGGATATTTAAGACAGCACAGTGTTGTGATTTCTGATAATCAGTACAGACACTGTACCAAAAATTGTAGAGTCAGTATGTTTGCAGAGGCCATCTCAGCATACTTAGAAGAATACTCACCTTAGGAAGATATATTTACTAAGAAAATAAAGGAGTAATACTACAGAATTATCAGGTTTTAAATTCTACAATTAATAACATGTCTCAGATATTCCATTTATATAGTATTTCTTAAATAACTTCTTTAAAAAATAAAACAGAGATTTACCTTTTAGATATTATAAAGTTAAGAATTTCAGGTAATCCAGACGTATCTTCCTCAGTTATTTCAAATGAATCCACTTGCCTCTACTGAAAAAGAAAAGTCGATTCAATGTTTGTTTCTTCCTAAATTCATTCATTCTACAATCATTTATGCACTATATAATAGATAATGTGTAAAAGCTCAAAGTTTAAAAGCAAAAACAAAATATCTGCTCTGAAGGAATTAATGGACTTTGACACTGGTGAAAACAAACATTTAACTCAATAAGGGTTCTAATCCTGACAAAAGTATAAATCTTTATGTGATTGCCTAGGGATGTTTCCAGAGGAGGAAATGATGCTGAGACCTGAGCTCTGAGGAGTAGGAGTTGTTTGCCTGTCCATTAAGAATGGAGACAGAAATAACAAGCCCTCTGGGAAATGTGCAGGGTCCTTTCAGAGAAGTACCAAACATCCTATTTTCGTGGATCAATCTACATGACTGGAAAACATCACTCAGGAAATGAGGCTGCAGAAGCCAGTGAGGTCATATCATGCCTATTATGTTCTTGTGTGAATTTCATCCTCAAAGTGGCAGAGTAACCCTGGAAGGACAGTGTCTGAGAGCAGGGACTCCGTGCTGTCCAAAGTCTACATACTGACAATTTCTACATGGCTGCTCTTATGTTCTTGGACAGTGCTCTTCAGACTTTTTTTTGTTCATGCATTTCCAAATGAATTTTGAAAACCTCAACCTCTCGCAAATATTTAAATTGACACAAAACATTTAACTTTAAGTGTAGGCAATTATAAATGTTGGAATTCCTGGCATATTTTAATGCTGAAATTTTAAAAAGACATGTAGATTAATCTTAAAAATATATTCAATGAAATGAAAACCTTACAGCAAGTTGATAACCACTTTTTTTGGGTTCCTGGACCCAATTCCAGCCTGTGGAAAGGGAGGTTTCCACATCACCAATAAGCAATTCTTGGACACCAGCAGGGGGTCCTACAATTCAACCCAACTATGGCACTATCTGCCCAGAGACACTGTCAGATCTGATAGGTAAGAGGCTCAGTCCCACAAGATTGCCCTTCCTCGCCATACTCCCCTGCACAACACACGCACACTTCAGATACCAGTCAAAAGCCCAGGTAGTCACCTGTAGTTTTGACTCACCAGCTATAAACCACAGGTTCCCGTGACCCCCTCCTCGGGTTCCATTCATTTGCTTGAGCCTCTCACAGAACTCAGAGAAACATTTTACTTACTAGATTACCAGTTTATTATGAAAGGATATAATTCAGTAACAGCCAGATGGAAGAGATGCACAGGACCAGGTAAGGGGAAAGGGTGAGGAGATTCCTTGCTCTCTCTGAAGGCACCACTCTCCCTGAATGTCTACAGGAAGCTCTCCGAACCCTGTCTTTTGGGCTTTTTATGGAAGCATTATTACATACGCATGATTGATTAAATGATTGGCGCTGGCAGCTGATTCAACTTCCATCCCCTTTCCCCTCCTTGGAGGCCAGGGGGTGAACTGAAAGTTTCAACCTCTAACCACAGAGTTGGTTCCCCTGGCAACCGCCACCCATCCTTAAGTGAGTTCCAAAAGTCACCTCACGAATATAACGAAAGCCACTTTTATTAAATTTCAAGTGCTTAGGAGATCTGTGCCAGAAATGGGGATGAAAGCCAAGTATATATTTCTTATTACAAATCACAATATCACACCACCATCAATCATTTTATAAATTAACAAGAAAACTTTTCTTTAACAGAGCTTTATTTTTTTTCTACTTGAACTCATTTTTTTTTCACTGTTTTAAAAAAGTTTATCCTAATGTAATTGTTTATCCTGGAAAGTATTTTATTTTTCATCATACTATACTTTATAATAAAATGCATTTGTAAAATACTTATAAATTATGCACATGAAATATTTTAATATTATAGCATCCTATGACTAAAAGGCTCTAAGTCTTTGAACTAAATTAGGTTAATATTATATTGCAATTAATATAAAAATATTAGTATAAATTTTTTCCAGCCTTAATCACATAAAAATATTTTTGCTAAATTGGATTCTTACTGTGAAAGGAACTTTTTATCAAGTAAATCATTTATTCACAGAAGAATATTTTTTCTCAGTAGAATGGGACAAAGACCAACACCAGTTAAACTTTTTTCTTTAAACAGAGATAAATGCTGAGTACGCATTTACACAGATAAATAGAAGGGAATAAAAGGAGTTTTGCCATATAAAATATTCAATTTGGCAAGCCCCTTTCAAGTTGCAATTAAAAAATTTCATAATCCTCTATCCCCAAAAATGTTCAATGATCTGTCAGTAGATACCTCCATTATGTACACCTATAATTTTGTTGGAGAAAAGTACTGAAAATCATCTGATTTGCAAGAAAATTAATTTTCTAGTCAATGGAGTCATTACTTTCCTCAATGTCTGGAAAGTGCATCAAAAAAGTTTTACTAAACTTAACAAATTGTTATTAACTTAACCTGTTTTTCATCCATTTAGAAGCACCTTGTTTAACCTTACCTAACCTGAAAGAGTTGAAAGACATAATTTCATTAACTTAAAGCATCTTTGCCAATATTACATGAATATCAATATACATAACAATTATTTCTGTATTGAAGTATAACTTACAAGTAGTAAGTTGCACTAACATTTGGTTCATGGCTCAATGGAGTTTTACTTTATCTAGATGAAGTCATATATCTATGTATGCACTATCTATATAAAGTCAATATCCTTCTGGCCTCTTTTAGCATTCTCTAAAAACAATACTGAAGCGCAAGGGAGGAAAACCTTTTCAATAAATGGTGCTGGGTCACTTGGACAATCAAAGGAGAAAGAAAAAGTATATTGTACTGCTGCGACTGTTGGAGGAGGTTACTGACAGGACATGACCTCCGGTGAACCTGCCCACTGAGCTCAGGCAATCAGAGGCTTCATACACCCTGCCTTTGGAATGTAGTTCCGCCCACTGTTTCCACAGCTGTAGCCGGTTTAAGAATATAGCTTTTAGAGAGTAATGCGTCATTGAGATCATCTGCACTGAATACCTGACTGAACCCAGTTAAAGCCTCCATGCAGACTTTTAAGATTCTTGTAGGTGGGTGCGGAGATCTCCTCCTCTCAAAAGATGGCCCAGGACAAGTCTCGCATGTAAGTTCCTTTGCTTATTATAAACAAATATTTAATTCTAGATATATTGTAGAACTAAATATGAAGGGAGAATAATAAAGCTTTCAGAGAAAACATAAGAGAACATCATTATTTCTTTGGAGAGGATTAAAGATTTTCTGAATGGGACAGTAAAATTGTTGAACGTTAAAGAAAAAAGTGAATATATCAGATTATACGAAAATTGAGAACTTCAATGTATTCAAAGGATCCATTAACAGAGTTGTCAACTGAAAGAAAAGCCCTGACGGGCAACAACTTTACTGTTAGGCAAAGTAACACCAGGGCCTTAACGGGTTTGCAACCCAGGGAGACCCAGTCAGGCCAGATACCGCAAAGTGAGTCCCACCATTGGGGCTGAGACTATAAAGGTAAAAACCACAAACACGGTGAAAAAGCCATTCAGTTCTGATTGGTTGGTGGGTAGCTGTAACAGTTATTGGTTCAGTACTTTCCAAATGTCCAACTGTTACCGAATTAAGTCATAAGCACCCTGCTCTGGCCCTAGCCCGGCCAAGGCTCTCTTGCCTTGGGGTCTTTTTCTCATCAGGTTCAAGCAGCTGAATAACAAAACCTAAGCTGAGAGCAACACAGCACAAGCTTTATTCAGCAGCCAAAGAACCGAGAAGCAGGAACTAAGTTCATAGATCAACATCTCGCCCACGTGGCAAGACAAATTTAATTTTAAAAAGTAAAGACAAGCGGGAGAGGTATGAGGCTAATGATGGGGAGGCATATGCATTAGTCTACAGGGAAGAGGCAAAGTTTTTCCAGGGAGGGGGGTGCCACTCCCTTTCTATCCTTTTTGGGTCCTTTTTGGGTCCTTTTTGGGTCTGGTCATGGCTGCTGGTAGGTGTGCCCTTTAGTATGCTAGTGGAGTAAAATCAACATATAATGAGACTCAGGGTCTGTTGGAGGTCAGATTCATTGCCATCTTCCTCCCAGCTGGTTTTATTGTAGTTGTTTGTAGCTTCCCTTACCTCCGGACCCTTTGGCTTAAAGATTTTCGTTAACTCTAGCTAAAGGTGGGGTTGGAGGGTTGTGAGCAAAGACCTGCAGCAGCTCTGACAACAAAACTGCAAGCAGGTACTCTGCAAAGGGAGACAATCAGGCAGCCATTTGTTTTTCTTAATTCTGTTTTTGCTTTTCCATTGCTCTGAGGACTATTATCAGTCATCGTGGCATTTCTTGTGCTAGCCTTGGCCTCCTTTTTTTTTTTTTTTTTTACTATTGCCAGAGTGACCAAACAATCCAATAGAATGAGGGAAGATGGTCACAGTACATATTTTATTTTCAGAATATATAAAATAACTCTGATGAATCCTTAAGGAAAAGATGAACGACCCAATAGAAGAGTGGGCATACTACTTGAAGGCATTTCACACAAGTGGAGATTCAAAGGGCTAATGAGCCCAGGGAAGGTGATCAGCCTCATGAGAAAAAGCTTGTGAAAATCACAACGTGGTAGCACGTGCCAACTACCCCAAAGGCCGGAAGAGACAGGCAGACAATACCAAATGTTGGCAATAATGAGGGAGACATGAGGAATTCTCCTGATATTATCAGTTGGTCAAACTCTTCGGCAGTTTCTTGTAAAGTTAAGCATATTTTATGGCCCAGAAGTTTCGTGCTTAGTTAGCTACTCAACAGCAGTTTAGTATCATTTATTGAAAAGACTTCGCTTTCCACTTGGAAACTTTGCTGCAAATCAAGTGACCCGCGTTGTATGTTCCTAAGCGAGTACCGTACTTTTTTGCAGATGGGCGGGGCGTCCCGCGTGCTCACTGAGCGCTGTGGGGAGGGGTCGGGCCCAGAGGACCGGGACGGGGCAGGCGGTGCTGCAGGCGGGAGCGGAGAGAAACCACGGAGGGAAGAGCCGGCTGGCGCGCAGCGCCTCTGCCGCCGCCGCCCGTGCTCTCTGAATTACTGTGCAGTTAGGGAAGGTCTTAAAATCAGGTACTGGGCCCTTGAATTTGTTCTTCAAGATTGTCTTGGCTGTTCTTAGAGTGTTTGCATTCCCAGATGAGTTGAGAATCATCTTGTCAGCATCTACAAATAAAAAGGCTGCATTTTTTTTTTGATTGGAGCAGTCGTGAATCTGTGGGAGAATTGAGATGTTAACAATTTGAGTCTTCCAAAAGAATTAGGTACGTTTTAAGGTTTCTTGTATCTTTAAAATGTTACAGTTCTGGATGCTGTTTTCTACAACTTTGTTAATAACTCTGAATTATAGATTATTTTACACACTCCTCCTGCTAGCTCCCTGTGAAGTCTACGAATGCAAAACTAACTAATGACCATAGAACACTGGAACTTAATCTTTCCATTTTTCATTCCGGGTGTTTATGTTTGCTTGTTTTTTGTTTGTTTTTTTGTGCTTTCATCTGCATTCAGTTTGCCCATCTAAATTCCTTCAGCGTTTTGGTACTAATTTCATCCAAAATAATAGTGACCCAAGACTAGCCATTCGCATTCTTTCCAGTTCTAAGATACAACCCATATATGTGTTTACAGTAGAGAGTTATAAATTACATTGAAATGCCATTCAGTTAGAGTCGTTCTCCAAGATTGTAAAGAGATGGATGGTCTCCAGGGGAGGGTTGTCATAAAAAGGAAGATCAAACCAGCTGAATAATACAATAAGTCCCTGTAAAAAGCTAGCTCAGCCAAGCAGGGATATGAAAGGTGGCAGCCTTTGAGGAGATGGCTGACAGATTTCATTTGTTGAGGATCAGATCTTGCCCTGGTGTCACATGTCATATTTTCCCACCACCCTTTTGGTGTTCTACAGGCACCCTTTCCAGGTGCTGTCAGGGGAATATGCAGAGGCTGCCAGTGAAATGGCAAGCGTGGTTAAGTCAAGTGTATAAAAAACAGCCATTTTCTCCGCTCCTCTCCTGCTGAAAGGTTCAAACAGTATCTCTAGTTGATTTACTAATCATATAGGAAGAAAGTGAAGCTAGACTAAATAAGTTTGACTCCCCCCCTTCTTTCCTTCTCTTTTTCTCTCCCTCCCTTCCTTGCTTCCTTCCTTTCTCTCTCCCCCCTCCTTTCCTTCCTTCCTTTCTCTCTTTTTCTCTTCCTCCCTTTCTCTTTCTTCCCCTCTCCCCTTCCCAGCCTCCCTCTCTGCCTTTCTTCGTTATTTTTTCTATTTTCTTTCTCTTAATTCTTCTTTAGTCCCTTTTTAAATTTTCAATGTAATTTGCTTTCCCTACCCCAGCCGACTTACCTGATTTCTACTTCTCCCTTGCACCTTGTGATTACAGAGTTTTATAATAATTCTTTTATGATTATTTTCTGACTGTGTTGTCTTTTGATAGTCTGAGAGTAATCCATCCAAAGGTTGTCTAAGGCTCGTGCTTGCTTCATCGGTTATCTTTAAGAAGAGTCTCCTTGACCTCTTCATTCAATTTTACTACTCTCACTCTTTCCTTTCTCTTTTTATATCTTGTGTGTGTGTGTGTGTGTGTGTGTGTGTGTGTGTGTGTACCTTCTCTTGGTCGAGGCACTGTGCTAGGCACCAAGACCTGAAAGATTAGCAAATGTTCACCTCTGACCAAGACACCAACTTATTCCTTCAATTATCTCTTAGTTTGACAATTGAGGATTCCAATCTGTGTATCAAGAAGGAAGTCAAGGCCTTCACAATAAAGACCATACAGAGTTTACACATAAACTTGAAACATGGTGTTCAGAGCTTTACGATTTATGTAGGGATATTATTTATATATGCACTTTAAATAAATGTTGTGATTTTCTCTCACAAGGCAACAGAGGAATCTGAGGTTTGATTCAGTCTGAGATTCTGAATACCAGGGTCTCTATATGAATTCATGATTCTCAGCCAACTCCATTCCTGATGCTACCCTATTCTCTTTTCTATCCCCAGCTAAGACACTGACAATATAGTTAAAGTTCCCCAAATTATTTCAATAAACATGTTTGAGTCTAATAACCAAAAATTAATATGGTAATATTATAAAAGGGAACCAGACATCTTAACCAATTGTCCTCACCCTACCTGTGTATACTATGTACTGTGTGCAATTGCTAATTCTCTCTCTCTCTCTTATAGACACACATACACACAATATATACTGTATAAGTTATGCAATAAGTTTGAAGAAATATTTTGAATGAATGACTAAATAAATCATCTTGAAATAATTATTTTTCAGTGTACTATATTTTGAATGATATTTTGAACAATATAGAATGGACAGTTTCAAATTATAAGTATAGGTTTTAAACATTACAGTTATTTGAAAAAATTATAGAAACCTTTTCATTTATATTTGGAGTAATAATATGTTCCATACAGGCCTCAAAGTTTGAGAATCAAAAGCAAGCTTTAAAAAAGTGTTGTGTAAACCATAAAGCTATTATCATCATTTATGTCATTAACAACGATGTTATTTCATAAATATTTGGGGAAATGTCATTAGCATAAAATAGTATATTTTCACGATGATGAATTTTAATAAGGGAATAAAGCTAAACAGACATATGTATTTACGTGTGTGTGCGTGTCTGTGTGTGTATATATAAAATTATAAATAGTTTCTCTCTTTTTGTGTATATAATTAGAAGTATTCAATATGGAATATCTGTGCACAATATAAAACTTAAAGCATTTTTCTGAGGACTAGGATTTGATTATACCCTATTTAAAATCTAGTAAGTTGAGCTTGATACTTTTTTTTAATAGATGCTGGCAGAAGACATGAAACTGCTTGGTCAGAGACAAAGGACTTCATCACTCATGGCACAGTAAGTCGCATGAGTATCCACATGTTTGTATCAGTTCTGCTTGACCCACAAATCCCACGCAGACGGTCTAGACAGATGCCTGCTACACAGAGGGTTCTAATGCGGAAGGGAAACACTGAGCTTACAAAGCCTACCATTTTATAGCAAGCAGGAGACAAGTAAACCTTTGTCCCCAGGGGAGATGTTACCTCACCCCTTGTTGCAAACACGACTCTGAGTAATGGCCCAGGTAGTGTGTTCAAGCATGAACTGTGGCACCAGCAGCGCATGTGGAAACATGAGAGATGCGGGGAGAAATGTCTCATATAGTTTTGAATTTCCCTGTGAAGAAAAATAATGTTGAATCTATATAACTTGGTATGTACTGTAATTCTGGACTTTGCTCTAGTATTTTAAACCCAGACTTAATATAAAAATGACTTGGTTTCAACCAAGTGAGATTGAGTCCGCTAACGTTTACTTAATGCCTACTGTGTGTATGTCACTGAGCTGGGTGCTTTGTTACATAAGAGACCATTCAGTGCATAAGAAAGCATTCCAATAAAAAGGCTTTCAAATATCGTTGTTTCAAACAGCAGACTGTCTGAGAGGAAGCAAGGCAAAAAGGAAGCTATTGTCTAGCAGTGATCAATTTCAGACAGTTTCAAAATGCCGCTGGTGATATCATTCTCACCATCTCATGTTTCACAAGTTGTTCGGAAGAAAACATTAAATCACCCGGTCAGTAGAGCTATTCTGTTCCCTATAACTCATATAAATCCACTGTGTACAGGAAATCATTTAATCACTCCAATGCCATTCTCATAGATAAAGCTCTGCCTCTCTCTTTAGAATTATGTTACAGATGTTGCAGAATCTGTTTATTTATAGAAAGGAAAATGTCAAAAAGTGTACAGTTTCTGTCCTGATGGAGGGTTTAATGCATTTGTGTGCACACACATACACACACACAGACTGACCTCTTTCCGTCTCTGTCACCTTTCTAACCATCATCCTCCTAGCAAAATCTCTCAACAGCAATAACCAACAAATTATTCTGTAGTTTGCACTCTGATTTACTCCATTTTCTTATACATTATTACAATCTTAGGTAGAGTGATCTTCAAAATGTAAACCTAACAATTTATCTCCATGCTAAAGCCATCCAATGGTATCCTGTTTTTGTTGGGTTAAAGCAAAAACTGCGTAACAATATCTACAACCCCCTAGATTTTCTACATTAGGAGTCTGAAAACAGTGGCCCATGAGCTAAAAAACTTTAAACATTATTTGTAAATAAAAATTTATTGGTATGTAGCCATACATACTTACTTACGTATTGTCTGTGGCTGATTTTGCACTACTACCAAAGAGCTGAATAGTTGGAATAGGACTGTAAGGCTTGAAAAATTAAAAAATATCTATCTTGCCTGAATTTGTATTCTTTTCTTAATGGAAGTATAGTTGATTTGCAATATTGTGTTAGTTTCAGGAGTACAGCAAAGTTACAAGATTCGGTTATACATATATATGTATATATTTATATTCTTTTTTATATTCTTCTCTATTATATTTTATTACGAGATATTGAATATAGTTCCCTGTGCTATGCAGTAAATCTCTGTTGTTTATTTTCTGTGTGTTTGTGTGCATGTGTTAATCTCATACTCCCAGGTTATCCCTCCTCCCCTTCCCCTTTGGTAACCATAAGTTTGTTTTCTATGTCTGTGAGTCTGTTTCTATTTTGTAAATAAGTTCATTTGTACTATTCTGACAATATAGTTAAAGTTCCCCAAATTATTTCAATAAACATGTTTGAGTCTAATAACCAAAAATTAATATGGTAATATTATAAAAGGGAACCAGACATCTTAACCAATTGTCCTCACCCTACCTGTGTATACTATGTACTGTGTGCAATTGCTAATTCTCTCTCTCTCTCTTATAGACACACATACACACAATATATACTGTATAAGTTATGCAATAAGTTTGAAGAAATATTTTGAATGAATGACTAAATAAATCATCTTGAAATAATTATTTTTCAGTGTACTATATTTTGAATGATATTTTGAACAATATAGAATGGACAGTTTCAAATTATAAGTATAGGTTTTAAACATTACAGTTATTTGAAAAAATTATAGAAACCTTTTCATTTATATTTGGAGTAATAATATGTTCCATACAGGCCTCAAAGTTTGAGAATCAAAAGCAAGCTTTAAAAAAGTGTTGTGTAAACCATAAAGCTATTATCATCATTTATGTCATTAACAACGATGTTATTTCATAAATATTTGGGGAAATGTCATTAGCATAAAATAGTATATTTTCACGATGATGAATTTTAATAAGGGAATAAAGCTAAACAGACATATGTATTTACGTGTGTGTGCGTGTCTGTGTGTGTATATATAAAATTATAAATAGTTTCTCTCTTTTTGTGTATATAATTAGAAGTATTCAATATGGAATATCTGTGCACAATATAAAACTTAAAGCATTTTTCTGAGGACTAGGATTTGATTATACCCTATTTAAAATCTAGTAAGTTGAGCTTGATACTTTTTTTTAATAGATGCTGGCAGAAGACATGAAACTGCTTGGTCAGAGACAAAGGACTTCATCACTCATGGCACAGTAAGTCGCATGAGTATCCACATGTTTGTATCAGTTCTGCTTGACCCACAAATCCCACGCAGACGGTCTAGACAGATGCCTGCTACACAGAGGGTTCTAATGCGGAAGGGAAACACTGAGCTTACAAAGCCTACCATTTTATAGCAAGCAGGAGACAAGTAAACCTTTGTCCCCAGGGGAGATGTTACCTCACCCCTTGTTGCAAACACGACTCTGAGTAATGGCCCAGGTAGTGTGTTCAAGCATGAACTGTGGCACCAGCAGCGCATGTGGAAACATGAGAGATGCGGGGAGAAATGTCTCATATAGTTTTGAATTTCCCTGTGAAGAAAAATAATGTTGAATCTATATAACTTGGTATGTACTGTAATTCTGGACTTTGCTCTAGTATTTTAAACCCAGACTTAATATAAAAATGACTTGGTTTCAACCAAGTGAGATTGAGTCCGCTAACGTTTACTTAATGCCTACTGTGTGTATGTCACTGAGCTGGGTGCTTTGTTACATAAGAGACCATTCAGTGCATAAGAAAGCATTCCAATAAAAAGGCTTTCAAATATCGTTGTTTCAAACAGCAGACTGTCTGAGAGGAAGCAAGGCAAAAAGGAAGCTATTGTCTAGCAGTGATCAATTTCAGACAGTTTCAAAATGCCGCTGGTGATATCATTCTCACCATCTCATGTTTCACAAGTTGTTCGGAAGAAAACATTAAATCACCCGGTCAGTAGAGCTATTCTGTTCCCTATAACTCATATAAATCCACTGTGTACAGGAAATCATTTAATCACTCCAATGCCATTCTCATAGATAAAGCTCTGCCTCTCTCTTTAGAATTATGTTACAGATGTTGCAGAATCTGTTTATTTATAGAAAGGAAAATGTCAAAAAGTGTACAGTTTCTGTCCTGATGGAGGGTTTAATGCATTTGTGTGCACACACATACACACACACAGACTGACCTCTTTCCGTCTCTGTCACCTTTCTAACCATCATCCTCCTAGCAAAATCTCTCAACAGCAATAACCAACAAATTATTCTGTAGTTTGCACTCTGATTTACTCCATTTTCTTATACATTATTACAATCTTAGGTAGAGTGATCTTCAAAATGTAAACCTAACAATTTATCTCCATGCTAAAGCCATCCAATGGTATCCTGTTTTTGTTGGGTTAAAGCAAAAACTGCGTAACAATATCTACAACCCCCTAGATTTTCTACATTAGGAGTCTGAAAACAGTGGCCCATGAGCTAAAAAACTTTAAACATTATTTGTAAATAAAAATTTATTGGTATGTAGCCATACATACTTACTTACGTATTGTCTGTGGCTGATTTTGCACTACTACCAAAGAGCTGAATAGTTGGAATAGGACTGTAAGGCTTGAAAAATTAAAAAATATCTATCTTGCCTGAATTTGTATTCTTTTCTTAATGGAAGTATAGTTGATTTGCAATATTGTGTTAGTTTCAGGAGTACAGCAAAGTTACAAGATTCGGTTATACATATATATGTATATATTTATATTCTTTTTTATATTCTTCTCTATTATATTTTATTACGAGATATTGAATATAGTTCCCTGTGCTATGCAGTAAATCTCTGTTGTTTATTTTCTGTGTGTTTGTGTGCATGTGTTAATCTCATACTCCCAGGTTATCCCTCCTCCCCTTCCCCTTTGGTAACCATAAGTTTGTTTTCTATGTCTGTGAGTCTGTTTCTATTTTGTAAATAAGTTCATTTGTACTATTTATTAGATTTCACATATAAGTGATATATATTTGTCTTTTTCTGTCTGTCTGATTTCACTTAGTATGATAATCTCTAGGTCCATCCAGATTGCTGCAAATGGCATTATTTCATTCTTTTTTATGGCTGAGTAATATTCCATTGTATGTATATACTGCATCTTCTTTATCCATTCATCTTTTTAAGAATTAATTTATTTATTTATTTTTGGCTGTGTTGGGTCTTCATTGCTGCACGCAGGCTTTCTCTATTTGCAGCGAGCGGGGGCTGCTCTTCGTTGTGGTGCGTGGGCTTCTCATTGCGGTGGCTTCTCTTGTTGTGGAGCACGGGCTCTAGGTGTGCGGGCTTGAGTAGCTGCTCCTCCTGGACCGGGGCACGAACCCGCGTCCCCTGCATTGGCAGGCGGACTCCCAACCACTGCGCCACCAGGGAAGCCCCAGTATATATATATTTTTAAGCAGCTCCTATTTTACCCTTGGTACCACAATCCTTTTCCAATTTTGAATCCCAGCCAGATTCCTCACCTCTACCAATGTGTCTCTCACTGAAAAATAAATGTCATGTTGAATCCATCTCCAACATCTTGTTTCTCTAAGGGGATTCATTGAATATTAACTACATCTTGATTGAGTAGATACCCAATACCAAAAAAAAAAAATGAATATCATCTAGAAAAGCTTAGCAATTAGCTAGACCAACTTCTTCATTATTCAGATGATGAAACTGAGTCCTCTTTCTGACTAGACCCTAAACTTGGGGCCCTGTCTGTGACTCAATTATTACAGTTTAGCAAAGATCCTGCAGAGTCAGTTTATCAGAAATCCCCTACTCTTTGTCTGACCACCTGATCACCCTGGCCTGCTCTCAGGAAAAACCTTTTTGGAGCAAAGAATCACCCTACCTCTTAGTAGTTTTCCATCTGCCACCCACCTCCTTACCCGGACCCTGCAACCCCTGCCCTTGACTATAAATCCCCAGTTTTCCTTATTGTGTCCAGAATTGCACTCATCTCTCTTGCCTACTAAAAAACTTCATTATAGTACTCCCTCCCTTGAATATATTCTTTGATATTGTCTTTAACAAATGTCATGAATAATTTTTCTTGTTTTTTTTCCCTAAGCACAAGGTGTGCTTATTGCTACTGGCATATCATTGATCCTAGACCTTCTCAGCCAACTGAGATGGATCATATATGCATGTATAAAAACACATATATTTACATTCTGTGTACTCTATTTAGATATGTGTGAAACTAGTAAAATGGTGGAGGTTTTGTATACTCATGATATATATGTGTGTATGTGTGTGCCTATATGTATATATACACATACATATAAATATATACATTCGTATGTTGCATTTATTCTATAAATCATTATTTCTTACAGGATTTTTTCCATTTAAAATTGGATTTTCAACCTATACATGTGGCTGTATGCAAATAAAATGGATCAATTCTGTATTCAAATCCAATATATGTAAATACAACATAAAGTTTCAAAATATTGCTGTTCACTATTTAGTCAAACGCACAAGCCACAGTTATATATGGATTCTGCTAGTGATAGAAATCAACTCCTATCACACACATGCCTAAGACGAGAATGTGGGTGATGAAAGAGAAGGCATCACAACTATCTTCAGTTGTTTATAGATAGTATGAGAGAACTGTCTCCTGGTACTGAGAAATATCTAGGTTGAAATCCTACCTTGTATCATTTGTAGAAACAGCTCCCTTGGAATATCCTCCCAGAGCAATCCTTATGATGATTTGTGACAATATCTTGCAGGGATGACACATCTAGGGTTGTGATTTTTAGTCTAGGGAATATACGTACTAATGACCATTGCTCTTTGAAATGGCTAGGTTGGTTTACAATCCAAGCAGCACCCAGAGGTGCTTTCTGTTCCCTCACTTTCTCAAGCATTATCCAGCTTTCTACTCTATGGGAAATGACAATGCAAAGTGATCTCCCTTTGTTCTGTAAATTTTTATTTTGTTGATTGTATTTTTTGGTCATATACTTGTCATACATTTGCATCCCCTATGTGACTTTCCTATTCATTTAGTGTACCTAATGTTCTTGATTTCCTCTCATTTTCTTGTTTTGCAGCCAAACCTTGTCAATTCAAGTTATTATTTATCCTCAGTTTTTTTTTTTTTTTTTTTTTGTGGTACGCGGGCCTTTCACCGCTGTGGCCTCTCCCGTTGCGGAGCACAGGCTCCGGACGCACAGGCTCAGTGGCCATGGCTCACGGGCCCAGCCACTCCGCGGCATGTGGGATCTTCCCGGACTGGGGCACGAACCCGCGTCCCCTGCATCGGCAGGCGGACTCTCAATCACTGCGCCACCAGGGAAGCCCCTATCCTCAGTTTTAATTTTGCAAATAACTTGCCTCAATTTGACTTTCGTCTGTTGTATTTGTCTATGTTTTCATTTTTTGAATGGAAGTCCTTAAATTTGATTTTAACTCAGCAAATTTTTCTTATTTAGTTTATTTTTTCCATGACAGGCATAAATCCTCTCTCCCATTGAGCAATGGTAGTCTATCATTTCCTTTTTTCCCTTTATAATTCTAAATTTCATATTTAAATACATAAACCCTTAAAGGTTTATTTTTGTATGTTGTGAAGTATTTACATTATTATTTTCATGTAATGAGAACTTTCACAGTTTATCCATAAACTAATCAGTTCTTTCCTAAGTAAGTTTTGATCTCCTGTATCTATCATAAACTGAGTTATCATACATAGAATGTTCTGTTTCTGGTTTCTGTGTTCCATTTCATTTTCTGTCTATTTCAGCCCAAGTAACTATTTTTAATAATAGTTTGGAGAATATTTTGGAGAATATTTTAAATCTGATAGCACAAATTTTCTGTTTGCTCAAAATTTTCATGGTTGTCTTGAGCTTCCATGATTTTTTCCTACATAAATTTTCCAAAAAGTGCAGCTGAAATTTCATTAGACTTCCAAATGTTTAAATTCATTTGAGGGTGAATTGGCACATTTATAATATATTAAGTAATCCTGTTCATCAACATATTATCTCTTTTTTCATTAAGATAGTTTTTCACTTGTTTTGTTATTCAATCCTTCCCATTATCTCGATCTTAAAAGCTTCTCAACAATACTTATCATAACCTCTCCTAATTGTATTCCCTAGATAGTACAGTTCCCACTCCTAAATTCATGAATGATGTAACATAATCATATTCAGTTCAAAGAATAATGTTATGTTCATTCATTAATTTCATTATGTTCATTAAGACTAGAGTTTAAGTTATACCTTTTTCATCAACTAATTGTGACTAGAAAAGTCATTGTACATCTATATCTCGGTTTTCTTCTTTGTATAATAGATTAATAGATTAAATATCTGATTTAAAATGTCTAGAATGTAATAGATTCATCAATGCCTAATAATAAATAATCATATTAATAATACGTATTATTCTTAGTATTCTCAGTATTCTACTTAGTTACTATTTAGTAAACAAACTAAATTCTTCATGTGCATGAACACTGACATGGATGATACCATACGTGTCAATTTTTATGTTTACTGTGATGCCATTGTTACCTCTGACGGTTTGAAATGAGTATCCACTAGTTCTAGAGGATGATATATTTATAATATTGTTTTTAAAGAGTTTTTATAGGCCAGATCTTTGGTAAGTGTATTACACAAAAAAATTTTATCAAAATGAACAAATACCCTATGTGTTAGATGTAAATATTGCCCCTGTTTTATAGATGATTAAACTTTGCTCCAGTAATTTTTCTTAAAGTGCTCAATTTCACATAGCTTGATCTGAGATGTAAACTCAGGTCTGCCTCAATCCAGAACTTCTGTGCTTAAATACTAGGCAGACCTATTACACAAGATTAGACAAGAGCATTTCCCTTCTGCTGTCATTATTGTGGAATGGAAGGACATTTACCCAAACTTTGCAACAATTAGTAGAGGTGAAAGGGACATTTGTAGTTTACTCTCAGGGAGCAGAACATTATAAAGAACAATTTCCTGTTGTCTGAGGGTTCTATTTAATTGAAGATTTTTCTCTCCTTTGTTCTGTGTAAGACTCTTAGCTTGCCATTACAATTCTCTTCAGAAACTAAAGGGGAAAACAGGCTATCGAATGGAATTTGTTTATGGAAAAGCATTTTATAGTGCTGTCAGCTCAGCCGCATGAATTGAAGAACTTACTATGTGAGTGGGAATTTAACGTTAACACCTTGGGACCCATTGCCCAACCATGGGTTTTGTCAGGCAAACATATGCGGCCACTGGGAAAATGCATGTACTTTAGCAAGAACTTTTTAGTCATAGTTTGAAACTTTCACAGGTCTGAAAGTGTTGTATTGCCTTCTCCTGTATTATATGGATGGCAGGCATAATTCTTCCGTATTCACTGTGGCCCTCATTCATGATTTGTGTTACATTTGGTCATAAAATTTTGACATACTTTTATTAGATTTCATATAAATTACTCACTAAAGATTACACTCAGATTGCAAAATGGCAAGCATATTTTGATCAAGATGCCCATTTATCTTTTTTGCTTTCAGTCCCTGTGTTTAGTATATTATTTTCTCCTGCCTGCTCAGAATAATTTTGCCAAGGAATTTTATGTTATGCCACATGACTACGTATACTTGGAAGACAGAGACCAGGTCGGGATCTTGTATGCACAATGACCAGGGAGAGTTCAATAAAAGCTCAATGGAAAGCAAATCAGTCTTGGGGCCAGGTGACATAAATTTTCGTTTTAGCTCAGCCAGTAAGTAGATGGGTTATGCTATGGAAGTCACTTTCTCTCTGTGCCTTAGTCAATAGAGACACTAATGGAGGTCAGACTTCCCTAAAAAATATTGACAAAAAGTGCTTCCAGATCTTGTACCTCTGATACCCTCCCGAAGATGTCTGTGTGTCCCCGGCAATCTTATGTTCTCCTGGTTAAGAGGGTCTCTTATTTCCTAACTTGACTGAATTCTTAGGGTTGGCTTTGTGTCTTGAGGCTCTCCTTTATTGCCATCTTGGTATTGATCCAAAGGTAGAACTCATGCCCTTTCCATGATTTTCATGGTAAAAGAACAAAAGAAGCAGTAACAACAAAGAAAACATCAGCAACAAAGCAAATACTTTTGCAGTGCTCAAGTATGGATTATATTATAAAGATTTTTCTGGAGAAGATAGCAAAATCACATCCTCAAAACCCAAAAACAAAAAAATTAAGGTAAAATATTATCCTAAAATATGTTAGTATTAGCATACTAAATAATATTTCTGATTTTAGAAATCTGTAGGAAACACATGGCACCAATTATCAGGTAATCTGTCTACCTAACTGTCTTTTCTCCTCTACTTTTCCCACCCACCTTAATTACTTTGCCTACCTTTCCTTGCCCCATTCCTCACTTGCACACCTCTTGTTGCTCTTTTCCTCTTTCCTTTTTTTTTCCCAAACCATGACTAATTTCTAAGGAACACACAATTTATTCATTTTTTATTATGTGTATTGTTTTTCTGTCTTCACCCACATTCCTAGTAGAATTTAAGCCAAAAGAGAACAATAATTTCTGTCTTTATTTTTCACTGATGGATCCAAGCACCTTTGACAGTTCTTTGCTCACTGTAGTCACTCAATAAAGGTTTGCTCAATGAATGAAGAAACATCACTACTGGAAAATCTGAATTCTTCTCCTTCTATGGAGAGCAACTCAGGACACATCACTGTATACCATTAAAATGGAAAGTCCTTGTTTTCTTTTTTATTTCCTCTTTTAAAATTTTTATTGTTTTGGTTTTTCTTTCTTAAATAAAAACACCATTCTTCAAATGCAGTTTTGTCTTGGATAATTTTATTTATCTGTTAAAAAATTTTTTGGGGCTTCCCTGGTGGCGCGGTGGTTGCGCGTCCGCCTGCCGATGCAGGGGAACTGGGTTCGCGCCCCGGTCTGGGAGGATCCCGCATGCTGCGGAGCGGCTGGGCTCGTGGGCCATGGCCGCTGAGCCTGTGCGTCTGGAGCCTGTGCTCCGCAACGGGAGAGGCCGCAGCAGGGGAAGGCCCACATACCACAAAAAAAAAAAAAAAAAAAAAAAAAAAAAAATTTTTTTTTTTTTTGGTTAGTACTTGTGTAGTATCTACCTTGGTCTATGATTTTCTTTTCAGGATGCAGACACTAATCTTATGTGTGACTGGTTTTTTTGTTTGTTTGTTTGTGTTTGTTTTTGTTTTGCGGTACGTGGGCCTCTCACTGTTGTGGCCTCTCCCATTGCAGAGCACAGGCTCCGGACACGCAGGCTCAGCAGCCATGGCTCATGGGCCTAGCTGCTCCGTGGCATGTGGGATCTCCCCGGACCAGGGCACGAACCCGTGTCCCCTGCATCGGCAGGCGGACTCTCAACCCCCGTGCCACCAGGGAAGCCCGTGTGACTGGTTTTTATTTACACATGAGCACAGTTTCTGCCAGAGGCTTTTCCGTAGATGAGTGGCCACCTCCTAAACAACACACTAGTAAGAGTTGGTTTTGCTTTTCTTGCTTTATTTTGTTTCTTCAGTCTCACATGAGGTATTGAAACTCTTAAAAGTGAAGAGCAAATGTTTCAGAGCCACAATATGTAGGAAACTCCACATTTATTGAGCAGCTGTGCTGGAAAATTGACTTCCAACAAGAGCTTCTTCCCTCCATACCCAGTGTCCATCATGCCTCTTCTGTACCACCAGCACATTTCAAAAACCACCCTCTACTACCTTCATACATCTGTGGGCATTAATAGAATTGCTTGTCTTGCATTTTTATATTCTCTAGTTTCAAGGAGTCTCTAGTATAGTGCTTAAGGTATTATTCTCAGTGAAATGTCAGAGAAAGACAAATAATGTATGTTTTTACTTATATGTGATATCTAAAAAAGAGAACAAATGTAACAAAATGGAAACAGACTGACAGATTCAGAGAACAAACTAGTCATTACCATAGGGGAGAGGGGTCACAGGAGCAGCAGGTTAGGTGATGGGAATTAAGAGGTTCAAACTACTGGTATAAAATAAGTTACGATGATGTAATATGTAGCACAAGGAATGTAGCCAATATTTTATAATAACTTTATAGGGAGTATAATCTATAAAAATATCAAATCACTGTGTTCTATACCTGAAACTAATATAATATTGAAAGTCAACTATACTGAGCTCTGCCTACCAGAGCAACAGCCAGCTCTACCCACCACCAGTCCCTCCTATCAGGAAACTTGCACAAGCCTCATAAATAGCCTCATCCAACAGAGGGCAGACAGCAGAAGCACGAGGAACTACAGTCCTGCAGCCTCTGGAACAAAAACCACATTCACAGAAAGATAGACAAGATGAAAAGGCAGAGGGCTATGTACCAGATGAAGGAATAAGATAAAACTGCAGAAAAACAACTAAATGAAGTGGAGATAGGCAACCTTCCAGAAAAAAAATTCAGAATAATGATAGTGAAGATGATCCAGGACCTCGGAAAAAGAATGGAGGCAGAGATCAAGAAGATGCAAGAATTGTTTAACAAAGACCTAGAAGAATCAAAGAACAAACAGAGATGAACAATATAATAACTGAAGTGAAAAATACACTAAAAGGAATCAATAGCAGAATAACTGAGGCAGAAGAACGAATAAGTGACCTGGAAGACAGAATGGTGGAATTCACTGCTGCAGAACAGAATAAAGGAAAAAGAAAGAAAAGAAATGAAGGCAAGCCTAAGAGACCTCTGGGACAACATTAAACGCAACAACATTCGCATTATAGGGGTCCTAGAGGAGAAGAGAGAGAGAAAGGACCCAAGAAAATATTTGAAGA
>NC_041230.1:33878879-33880084 GCF_002837175.3 Physeter macrocephalus
AAGAAGAAGATATAACAATTATAAATATATATGCACCCAACATAGGAATACCTCAATACATAAGGCAACTGCTAACAGCTATAAAAGAGGAACTTGACAGTAACACAATAATAATATTATTAATATTATTATTAATAATAATTGTGGGGGACTTTAACACCTCACACCAATCGACAGATCATGCAAACAGAAAATTAATAAGGAAACACAAGCTTTAAATGACACAATAGATCAGATAGATTTAATTGATATTTATAGGACATTTCATCCAAAAACAGCAGATTACACTTTCTTCTCAAGTGCACACGGAAGATTCTCCAGGATAGATCACATCTTGGGTCACAAATCAAGCCTCAGCAAATATAAGAAAATTGAAATCATATCAAGCATCTTTTCTGACCACAATGCTATGAGATTAGAAATGAATTACAGGGAAAAATACATTAAAAAACACAAACACATGGAGGCTAAACAATACATCACTAAATAATCAAGAGATCACTGAAGAAATCAAGGAGGAAATCAAAAAATACCGAGAGACAAATGACAATGAAAACATGACAATCCAAAACCTATGAGATGCAGCAAAAGCAGTTCTAAGAGGGAAGTTTATAGCTATACAAGCCTACCTCAAGAAACGAGAAAAATCTCAAATAAACAATCTAAACTTACAACTACAGGAACTAGAGAGAGAAGAACAAACAAAATCCAGAGTTAGCAGGAGGAAAGAAATCATAAAGATCAGAGCAGAAATAAATGAAATAGAAAGAAAACATTAGCCAGAATCAAGAAAAAGAGGGAGAGGACTCAAATCAATAAAATTAGAAATGAGAAAGGAGAAGTTGCAACAGACACCGCAGAAATACAAAGCATCCTAAGAGACTACTACAAACAACTCCATGCCAATAAACTGGACAACCTGGAAGCAATAGACAAATTCTTAGAAAGGTATAACCTTCCAAGACTGAACCAGGAAGAAATAGAAAATATGAACAGACCAATCACAAGTAATGAAATTGAAACTGTGATTAAAAATCTTCCAATAAACAAAAGTCCAGGACCAGATGGCTTCACAGGTGAATTCTATCAAACATTTAGAGAAGAGCTGACACCCATCTTTCTCAAACTTTTCCAAAATATTGCAGAGGAAGGAACACTCCCAAACTCATTCTATGAAGCCACCATCACCCTGATACCAAAACCAG
>NC_041230.1:33880139-33881101 GCF_002837175.3 Physeter macrocephalus
AAGACAAGGATGTCCACTCTCACCACTATTATTCAACCTAGTTTTGGAAGTCCTAGCCATGGCAATCAGAGAAGAAAAAGAAATAAAAGGAATACAAATTGGAAAAGAAGAAGTAAAGCTGTCACTGTTTCCAGATGACAGGATACTATACATAGATCATCCTAAAGATGCCATCAGAAAACTACTAGAGCTAATCAATGAATTTGTTAAAGTTGCAGGATACAATATTAATGCACAGAAATCGCTTGCATTCCTATATACTAATGATGAAAATTCTGAAAGAGAAATTAAGGAAACCCTCTCATTTACCATTGCAACAAAGAGAATAAAATACCTAGGAAAAAACCTACCTAGGGAAACAAAAGACCGTATGCAGAAAACCGTAAGACACTGATGAAAGAAATTAAAGATGAAATCAACAGATGGAGAGATATACCAAGTTCTTGGATTGGAAGAATCAATACTGTGAAAATGACTATACTACCCAAAGCAATCTACAGATTCAGTGCAATCCCTATCAAATTACCAATGGCATTTTTTGCAGAACTAGAACAAAAAATCTTAAAATTTGTATGGAGATACAGAAGACCCCTAATAGCCAAAGGAGTCTTGAGGGAAAAAAGCAGAGCTGCAGGAATCAGACTCCCTGACTTCAGACTATACTACACAGCTACAGTCATCAAGACAGTATGGTACTGGCACAAAAACAGAAATATAGATCAATGGAACAAGATAGAAAGCCTAGAGATAAACCCATGCACCTATGGTCAACTAGTCTATGACAAAGGAGGCAAGGATATACAATGGAGAAAAGACAGTCTCTTCAATAAGTGGTGCTGGGAAAACTAGACAGGTGCGTGTAAAAGAATGAAATTAGAATACTTCCTAACACCATACACAAAAATAAACTCAAAATGGATTAGAGACCTAAATGTAAGACCAGACACTATAAAACTCTTAGA
>NC_041230.1:33881111-33897210 GCF_002837175.3 Physeter macrocephalus
ATATTTTTTGATCCACCTCCTAGAGTAATGGAAATAAAAACAAAAATAAACAATTGGGACCTAATGAAACTTAAAAGCTTTTGCACAGCAAAGGAAACCATAAACAAAACGAAAAGACAACCCTCAGAATGGGAGAAAATATTTGCAAACGAATCAACGGACAAAGGATTGATCTCCAAAATGTATAAACAGCTCATGCAGCTCAATATTAAAACAACAAACAACCCAATCCAAAAATGGGCAGAAGACCTAAATAGACATTTCTCCAAAGAAGACATACAGATGGCCAAGAAGCACATGAAAACCTGCTCAACATCACTAATTATTAGAGAAATGCACATCAAAACTACAGTGAGGTATCACTCACACCAGTTAGAATGGGCATCATCAGAAAACCTACAAATAATAAATGCTGGAGAGGGTGTGGAGAAAAGGGAACCCTCTTGCACTGCTGGTGGGAATGTAAATTGATACAGCCGCTATGGAGAAGAGTATGGAGGTTCCTTGAAAAACTAAAAATAGAACTACCATATGACCCAGCAATCCCACTGCTGAGCATATACCCGGAGGAAACCATAGTTCAGAAAGACACATGCACCCCAATGTTTATTGCAGCACTATTTACAACAGCCAGGACATGGAAGTAACCTAAGTGTCCATCGACAGATGAATGGATTAAGAAGTGTGGTACGTATATACAATGGAATATTACTCAGCCATAAAAAGGAACGAAATTGGGTCATTTGTAGAGACGTGGATGAATCTAGAGGCTGTCATACAGAGTGAAGTAAGTCAGAAAGAGAAAAACAAATATCGTGTATTAACGCATATATGTGGAACCTAGAAAAATGGTACAGATGAACCGGGTTTCAGGGCAGAAATTGAGACACAGATGTAGAGAACAAACGTATGGACACCAAGGGGGGAAAGTGGCGGAGAGTGGGGGTGGTGGTTTGATGAATTGGGAGATTGGGATTGACATGTATACACTGATGTGTATCAAATGGATGACTAATAAGAACCTGCTGTGTAAAAAAATAAATAAAATAAAATTCAAAAATTCAGAAAAAGAAAAGTCAACTGTACTTCAAAAAAAAAAAGCATTTTAAAATTATAGAAAACTAAGTTCAAATTCTGTTTCTGAAACCTTGTTTTCAATTCTGTATCAAAACCACTTTGAATGGGGTATGTAACCTCTCTATTTACCAATTTTTTTGTACATAACATAAGGCTAATGACTCTGCTTATATCATGGGAGTTTAGTGAGACATTTGCATGAGATGATACATATAAAGTTCTTAGCAAATCACCTGATGTAGCAAAATCTCATTAAATAGAGGCTATAATTTTTATAAATATGAAATGCTCCCTTTGAACACTCATTTGCATACTAAAGAAGTATGAATTTTCATTTCAATTTTGCTAGTCATTTCAGATAAGTTTATCTCTTTGCAGTATACTTGTGTGTGCATGCACATTTACATATGACATAAACATTACCAAATTATCTACCTGTTCCTTTTTATTTTTAAATTTTATTTTATTTTTAAATTTTTGGCCACACCATGCAACCTGTGGGATTTTAGTTTAATAATCTGTTCTGAAAATCACAATATGCAGAAATAAGAAGGCTATAGTCTTGGTCATCTTTTACAAAATTTAAAATCCTGGATATAACCTACTTGAGGGAAACAAAAAACATGAAAGTGATTTTGCTAATTCTAAGATGAAATCAATGATGCTTAATGTGATAACGCACTGAAAATAAATGCCAGGATGTAGAGAATTACGGTGAGTTGTTTTGGTCCCTTAGAAATTTAGAGACCTGAAGTTCCGTTTTAGTGATGTCACTCACTGATGCATATGTGATTTTTAATGTATTGTGTTCTCTCTGATTTAACTCCTATCATTTTTTCACTGTATCTGTTTATTGGTCTACCTCACTACCTCAGTCTGTTTCTAGCTCTCAGTATACCACAGACATCAGTGGCACAAATTCTGATGTCATATGATCTAGGTTCTAATCATCTGTAAGCAACCTACTTGTTGGGTATATTATGGCACATTACGTATTTCTTCTTTGCCTTAGTTTCTTCATTTACAAGCTGAACATACCTTTCAGGGTTTGTGCTAAAGAAAAAATGAATTAGTATACATAGAGCTCTTTGAAGAGGACCAGCCTTACAGAGAACAATGAATAATATAAACTATTAATATGGTATATTTTAACACCTGGCATGGCAAGCTTTACTTTATCAATATCACGCTATTTTGAAAAAAATCAAGTGTTCTGTTTTGTTTTTTATTCTACATGAAATGTAGACTATTAAAGTTGCATCTAAATCCCATTAACCCCACTGTGATTATAATTGGAATTATATTAAATCCATTTATCAATTTGTGAAGAATCAAAATTTTATTGGTATTAATTACCCCTGAATCTAGCAAGGAATATAGTACGTGTTTCAATTTATGAAAATCTTTTTAAGGCCCCTACACACATTTAATATGTACTTTATATGTGCTCAACATATTTCTTGTTATTTTTAATCTGCATTTTACTTTTGTAGGTGAAATGTTTGTTATGATTTCTAACTGGCTCTTGTGAATATATAAGGAAGCATCCTTTATCATCATGCATATTCCCTAAACTCTCTGAATTTCATTTTTTAATATAATCAGTTTCCAATTGTTTCAGTTGAATCTTCTGAAAAGATTATCATACCAACTACAAATATTGGTATTTGTCTTCTTCCTCCATGTTTATACTTTACATCCTTTTCATATAATTTACAGTGTTAGAATAATGTAAGTTAAATTATGTTAGCCATCTTTCATTTTATCCTGATTCTAATATGATTATCCTAAGTTTTCTTTTCTCCTCCATTAGATGAAATATAGAATTTCACCACTCAGTGTAGCTTAGAAATAATCTGTTCTTAATTCTTATTTTATAGGGGAGAAAATAAAAGATCACAAAGTGTAGCAAATAGTTCAAAGGTTCCCAGCAAGCTAGAGGTGTAAGTTTACTATAGCCCAGTTTTCCTTAGTGGAGGCAGTCCTGTTTGGGATATTTTATTCTGAATCAATCAGGTAAATAATTAAGTGTTTTTTTCTCACCTTTCTCATTCTGCTTAATTTAGCGTTTCATTAAACCAAGGTTAGTTCTATTAACCATTGCTGAAGCAGCAGCAGGAGAGCTTGTATCACTTTCTGACCTGGGAGGAGACATTCTTGGGTTTTCCCAAGTTATAAAGAGAATGAATTTTATACATTTATTGTCACAAAGCATCTAATAATTAATGAGATCTTAGGAATTCTCAAAGTCTCAGTTTTCAAATTACCGGAGTTCAAAATCTAAGCATTTGAAATTTCCTTTTTCCCTGAGAGATGGAACAAGTTACCATGTGATGTGGTTTCCTACAAAATCCAGGTGGATGGATCCTGTGCGCAGGTAGAGACAAACTGTTTTATATTTCAAAGAATAATTTGGTATCCCATTGACTTCAGTAAGATACATTGTTATGGAACACAAGACAGGCACACTCTTTTCATAAGGAATGTATATTATGGGCATTGGGCCGTCTCTGCAGGCCAGCCCCACTGTCTGTTTTGTTTCTAGTTGGGTAGTTTGTGTCCCATTTCTGGTGCAGAACCTGAAGGATCCGTGCTGAAATTTCACTCCTGGGTGCGTGGTCCTCCTAACGCCTCTCCTAAAGGACCTAGGAAATTACCAACCTTTGATTCCAGAGCCCCAGAGAGTGAATGGAAATAGGCATTTGAGGGTGATTACTACAGGTATGAGAATGGGTAGGGCTAATGACGAACAACTTACAGTGCTGGGAAGTTTTGATTTCAGGGGTATCTATGTAGTTAATAGCTTTTCTGAGTGAAGAGTGGCGTTCCTACTTATTCTCTATGGATCAGGAATTTAGTGAACTGATGGAGGGCCAAGAGCTGATTCTATCTTCATGTGCTTAATTGAAGGCAGACTCAGGAACAGTGGCTTGAAATGTGTATCTCCCACTGGAAAAGGAAACATGGAGTTTGCAGATCCCCTGTTCCCAGAGGATAGTGTGGTTTACTTTGAGCATTCTGGGGCTTTTTCTCCAATGGAGGGACTGTGATGATTGCAGACACTATTTAAAAGGCATGGGTAGACAGAAAGCATGTCCATTCCTGAGATGGGATGTTTGTTATGTGGAGGACGCCTCTTGCAAATGGTGTCTCTGCAAAGCAAGTGGCTGTTCTTAAGTGTCATGAATCCTGGGCAGGCAAGTGTGACATACTTCAATACTGGGTACAGCTTCTACAAGAGTCATTCTTAAACTCAAGTTATTCACCCTTTGAAAGGTAGGAAGATTCAGATTGTCAGTGTTGTTGTTTTTCTTTATTGGAGTGTAGTTTATTTACAATGTTGTGTTAGTTTCAGGTGTACAGCAAAGTGATTCAGTTATGCATATACATATATTCATTCATTTTTAGATTCTTTTCTCATATAGGTTATCCCAGAATATTGATTAGGGTTCCCTGTGCTATACAGTAGGTCCTTGTTGGTTATCTATCTTGTATATAGTAATGTGTGTGTTCATCCCAAGCTCCTGATTTATCCCTCCAGCTTGAGACTGTCAATGTTAATGTACATATTCTGTGAAAGAATGCTTTCATAATAAGGTCCTTAAGAATCTGAAAAAGTGTGTGTGTGTATATATATATATATATATATATATATATATATATATCTGAGTCACTTTGCTGTACACCAGAAACTAACACAACACTGTAGATCAACTATATTTCAATAAAAAAGTGTATTAGGAGAAGCCAGAGTTGTAGATGAGCCATCAGGAGGTGGAGTTAATGTGTCATCTTTTATGTGTGTGGGGCTCCAGAGATTCATGAATAAAGAATAGTCTTCCAGAAATGTGGATATCCCATGCATGAGGCAATATATCTCATTAGATGTATCCAATTATCCTAGCTCTTTGGTACTAGCCATTATAATTAACAATTCCAACCTTGATCTACAGAGAAGGGGATAATATAGGATTAAACAATTAAACAGTCTCTTTTTTTCTTTAAGAATAGCTTTTGCTAAATAAAAACATTCTCTCTTTCCACTCACTGCTTTTTCACATGATTTCCAACTTTGTGATGTGGTATACACGTTTCTGAACTCTGAGAACGGTGCTCTGTGAGAGAGATATACTCACTCCAGCAATGAACTTGAAAGTATTCCAAGTATATGTGAGATAGAAGGGTTCCAGACAGAATGATGTTCAAGTCTTCTTTTTGCATGTGCTTCCTGTCTTTATCTAGTTAAAAATGCTTGCACTTAGCAGTCATTTGCATGTTATATAGACATTTCCCCTGATATTTTTAATCTTTGACACCTTGTATCATTATTAAACCAATCACCAGTAACACCTACTTCAAAAGTGATACATTATATCCCTTGAGTTTATCCATCATAGAACAATCTCAGTCCGTCATCACATGAATTATCACAAAACTCTTTTGATATGTGTACCAAAAAGGAAAAAGTAGTCTCTTGTCTTTGAACTTTTTAAGACAATCGCATTAGGGCTGAACTGTACAGCACTCTCATGTCAATTATAAAGACATTATTCAATGGCTCTACTCAATCCATTTGACTTACAGTTAACCCCACAACTTTCACTATTAACTTTCCACTTTTTAATATTTGACACTTACACATCCTAAAAGATTGGTAGGATCTTTGAAATAGAATTAGAAATCAAGTATTACAGGGTTTTTCAGAGTGGGGGATGTGAAACTGGGGTATAAATCAGAATGATTTTTAGTGGAACACAAGATGGTTTTAGATAGCATGCTAGCAAGGCAGTAATTAACCTTGAATCTTATAGTGAGAAAGTTATTCTCATCTCAGCCTTCTTTCACTCCCCCTGGATACATCATGGAGAATGAATCTCTATGTTGCTAATGTGTCTTTAACACATCTTCAACATTTGCCATTATAACCAAGATAGAGTGGACCTTAGGCTCAAAGCCTGGAACTAGAGCATGATAAGGTGTATGTTTGTCATTTAAAAAATTTTGTAATCTTATATTTAAGGTAAGTAAATATGATGATTTTCCATTTTTAATTGAGTGTAATAAAAAATTTCCTTTTAAATATATTTACAATTTAAACAGCAATTTAATTTTTAAAATATCAACAAATAATAGTAAAAATAGTATGTGAAAAGGGTCCAAGTCATAATGACAGTATGCCAATGACTAAAGTTTGGAAAATACTGACCTAGTATAACACACTCATTTTATAGTTGGAGGACTGAATTTTTGAGCAGACAAAGTTGTGAGGGACTGAATCGTGTCCCCTCCAAATTATTTGGTGAAGACCTAGCCCCCAGTTCCTAAGAATATGATGGCTATATTTGGAAATAAGACCTTTAAAGAGGTAGTTAAGGTTAAATGGGGTGGTAAGAGTGAGGATTATGGGTTTCTAATCCATTCTTGCTGGGATTCATATAAGAGGAGGGAATGTGTACACACAAAAGAGACACTGGGGATGTGGACACAGATGAAAGGCCATGTGAGGGCAGAGTGAAAAGGTGGCCATCTGCAAGCCAAGGAGGGAGGCCTCAGGAGAAAGTAAACCTGCTAACACCTTGATTTTGGATTTTCAACATCCAGAATTGTGATAAAAGAAATATCTGTTTTTAAGCCACCTGGTGTGTGTTATTTTTATTATGGCAGCCTGAGCTGGCTGATACAGTGGTCAAAAATTTAATCAGAGCAGGAGAGTCACAATTTGAACTGATGTTTTCTTACTCTTTTCTAATCCCTCATTGAGAGTTATTGTGTATTCTTCATTTATAGAAGCTAGAGTGTCTTGGGACTTAAGAAGCAAATGTAAATAAGGCAGTATCTGGCCTTGAATTTTTTAAAAAAATAAATAAATTTATTTATTTTTGGCTGCTTTGGGTCTTTGTTGCTGCATGCAGGCTTTCTCTAGTTGTGGCGAGTGGGGGCTACTCTTCGTTGCAGTGTGCAGACTTCTCATTGCGGTGGCTTCTCTTGTTGCAGAGCACGGGCTCTAGGCGTGTGGGCTTCAGAAGTTGTGGCACGTGGGCTCCGTAGTTGTGGCTCGCGGGCTCTAGAGTGCAGGCTCAGTAGTTGTGGCACATGGACTGAGTTGCTCCATGGCATGTGGGATCTTCCCGGATCAGGGTTGGAACCTGTGTCCTCTGCATTGGCAGGTGGATTCTTAACCACTGCTCCACCAGGGAAGTCCTATGTACAGTCTTAATAAATAGATCTAATGGGAATACAACTGCTTTTATCAATATCTTCTTTACTGTAGATGGAAATTATAGTATCTCAGTAATATAGACCAGCGATTCTCAACTGGAAGTGATTTTGTCCCCTTGGTAATATCAGGAGACATTTTTGGCTCTTACGACTAGAGGTGGGTAGTTGTGCTAATGGCATCTCATGGGTTGAGGCCATAGAGACAGCTAAACAACCTGTGATGTGCAGAACCACCCTCCAAGACAAAGAATTATCTGGTCCAGAATTTCAATAGTGCTGAGGTTGAGAAACTGATGTAGAGAGAACAGAATGGTGGAAAATAATTTGACCCAAGTTTGCATGAATTTGAAATCCATCCTCTGTGCCATGTAACAAAATGTCAGTACAGAATTGAAGACATTAAAAACATGGTCACTTGATTAAAATGTGCTCAGGTTTCTTCTCTTATAAAATAGGATGATAACCTATTTCTTTGTGTATCAGAGGAATTGGGATGAGATGATACATGTGCTAGACAGGAATAGCCTGATGTACATTATTGTTATTTCAATTACGTTAGACATCATAAACTGAGAACTAGGACTTATTTTTCTGTTTGTCCCAAGTCCTAGGTATGAAGATGGAATAAATTACGCAATTAGTGAGCGAGTTGATACATGAAGTAATGCTTAGGTTAAGCTCCCTCACTTATTTCCTCTGTAATACCAGGATTTAACATATATGTGTTGGAGATGGTAAAAGGGTAGCCCAGAATCTGACATAGGTTGAGACAAATTATACAATATAAAATTATCATACTTTTTATTTATTTTATTAATGTTCACTTACATCGAAGTGGTGCCTTGGAACACTTGCTTTTGTGAATAAAGATACATACAAATTTGGGGTATGTTTTGCATACTTAATTCATGAATTAACTCAGATCGTTGGAGAAAATGTCGTTGAACTGGTGGTCAGCTCCTTTTCTTTCATCCGTTTTTCTATCACTCTTGAACAGATGGTTGGTTTGTGGTCCCATTGGGTGCTCCAGTGGTGCTCATTAAAATTCTCTTGTTTTATAGGCTGTGTGCCTTCATACCTTCCATATGCCTCTTAATTAAAGAGAAGATATCTTTTAATACTTGGAAACATTCCTTAGGACCTGCCATCCAATAATGCCACTGAATGATTTCCACTTATTGGTAGTACTAGCACAAATAAGGAGTAAGTGGATCCAAAACTATTTGCAAATGTATAATGTAAATCATCTGGAAGTCAACAGACCAGTTAGTTTTTTCTGTTGTTCTTAATGAATAATTTAAATGTACTAACTAGCAATATGGAATTATTTATATATACATATGTGATTTTGGATAAATATATATATATATATATATAAAATATTGTTTTAAAAAGTTCTAGCTCACTTTTATTGGGCACTTATTATTTGCCCAGCACTGCTGAGCATGTTATATAAAATATTTCACTTCATTTCCACAACTCTCTATGAAGTATAATTATTTTCCATTTTACAAATGAGAAAACTAAGCTCAGAATTAAATATCTTGCGTGCAGTTACACAGACATTAAGATGTAAAACTTAGATTCAAATTGAGAAAAACATAGGCTTTCCTTAAACACAGGGAAAGCAACAAATATGTATTAACATTCCTAGGTCAGTATCATTTGGACAATAAAAGAATCACAAAAGGAAATTCTGAAGCATATAGGCACTAATGTTAAAACATTTTGTCAGAGTTCTAAAATGATCCCATATCCTGAGATATCAGAGCTGTATTTTCAGGGACACTCAGTTTTCTCAGTCTGTATGTTGTTGTATTACTGTTTTCTACTCTATATGGCAATTTAAAAAAAATTAAGCAGGTAAATGAATGCATCAGTCTTCAGTTAGAAGCTTATTAAAGGGGAAAAGTTAACAGAGAATTGAGTGCACCATATGGGATTATTGAAACCCTGAGTTTAAATTCTGAAACATCATTTGTGGGTTTTGTGTCTTTGGAGAGTGGCCTTCAGTTTTCTCATATTGAAAACTACCAGTAATTGCCAATGAACTATTTATGTGAAGAATTAATGAATGGCTATTTGCTATATGTGAAAACAAAGAAAAACCAAACCAGACAACAACAACAAACGTCATGTCTGACGTATACAGCAAGTGCTCTCTAACAATTGTCGGCCTTTCTATCACCGCATATGTGTAACTTTCAGTTACTTCATAGTCACCTCATTTAAATCCTGCATGTGAGTGGCAAGATGAATTGTCTCTTAATGCAGAAAAGCTGCCAACACGAAGGTAACAAATCTAAAATACAATAAACCTGAAACTAAAAATCACCTTTACTCCAACAGGAGTTGTTTAGCTGCTACTTTTGTATGGATTTTGGACAGATTTCTGTTGTCCTGAGGGAGACACATAGCATTTAAAAGCCTCACCAACATTTGCTGGCTATATATCTTCCTTTTGCCTTTTAAATTTATGTGTATAACTATACCTATAAAACAGGTTAATGCTTTTCAAATCCACCGTAAGTCAGTGTGTATTTCTTAAAGCATTTACCTTGGGATATCAATGAATTAAGAGATGGATTTAAAGAAATTGGTTAACTGTTGTTGCCAGAGGTGTTAGAATGTATTCTTTGACGAAGAAGTGAAAAAATTCTGTGGCATAAGACATGGCAATAACTTTGATGATGTTTCACTTGAGGAAACATGATAGACTAGAAAGAAAATAGTCCTGAGAGTCAAGAGCCCTGGGTTCTTATCCTAACATAGTTCACTGAGTGATGAAGGCAAAAGAGAAAAATGGAGTTGTACATGTTGGTTAAAAGCATAGGCTCTGAAATCAGGCTGCTTAGGTAAAAATACAGCCTTACTCTTTTATTATTTCTATGACCTTGAGCAAATTTCTTGATATGTCTGAGTTCAGTTTCCCCATCTACAAAATGAGGATAGTGGTAGTATCCTCCTCATTGGTTTTTTGTGAAGACAGAAGCAATAGTGGATATAAAAACCTGAGGACAGTGCTTGGAACAATGGAATCACTCCATAAGTAATAGTTCATGTTATTGTTGATGTCATTATCATCTTCAGCTCTACTTTCTTTCATGAAATATGAGAGAACTGGGATAATTATCTCTAATCACATTTTCAACAGTCACATACTATGATTTTTTTGTTTTTGTTTTGGGTTTTTTTTTTTAGTTGTTCTTAAAAATCCACTTTTACTTATCAGAGTCATTGAAAGTACATAAGAATTTGTCCTGTTTAATACTGATTTTTAGCACTGAAAATAGCATTTCGTGATGTGTACAATAAATAGTAGTTGAATGTGTATAAATTCATGGACACCAGGTAGACCTGATTAAATCAGCATCTCTGAGACTGATACTTAGGGATTTGATTTCTAACCACCCTCCTCAGGCTATGTAGATGTGTTTAATCTGTGGCCTACGATGTGAAAGTCATTGTTTTAGGGGATCTAATATGTGAAGGTCGTTGAAGTGACAATATAATGTATTGTCAAAATGGGAACCATTTTAGTTGTAAGCTGGGATCTTGGTAAGTATGACTACAAAGCAGGCATAAGTCTAGACTTGACTGATCATGCGGAAATGTGGACACTCTGACAGTGTGGCAGTGAATCAAGAGGAATGATGCACAGCTCTTGACTGATCCCAAGAAGACACTTGTATGCAAGATCTCTAGAAGCTTACTTATTTGGGCTGAGTTTTTTGGAAGCCAGTTGAGCTGGCAAAGTTATAAGACCCCAGTTTGACCCAGAGTCAGGAATTTATGTAACTATTACATTCTTATTCAGGAAAGCAACAAGTAATGCAAGGGAATCCAATCAGTGATGCAAATTTGAACACATTCGAAAAATACACATTTTTAAAATTCCAAAGTATGTTTGAAGATCAAGATTTACAGAACCCGAGGATGACCAATATAGATCAGCACTTCCAAAATCCTACCTAGTATTTCTGGGAATTCAGTCTCCTCAATGGCACTTGAACTGAGAAAGGGAATTCCTCCCCCACCCCCCATCAGAACCCATTGCTGCCTTTGAAGCCATCTCTGTCTTGCTTGTGCATTCCTCCCAACCCCCAAATACTGAAGTATCAATAGTCTAGTTACAGCTGTTTTCTTTCATCCTTCTTCATGATCCAGTCTCATTCAAAAAGGGGATTCTCCAGGTATGAACATCAGTTCTAATACTATATTAGTCATCCGTACTAGTGGGAAATAGATGCAGCAGTTGGGGTTAACCAGAAACTCTGTTTATGTAAGGCACCAGGAATGATGTCAATGTTGGCATCACGTTCTAAGTCAAATACTGTTTATTTGGAATGCCAAAAGAAAGGCAGAGGAAGTAGGCAAATGCAAGCATAAAAGTGCTTTTATGCTCAAGTCAGCATTCAGGAGACACTCCAGAATGTTTAAAACATACATGATGAGTTGGCCAGATTCCCTGGGTGTTGGGTATTGTTTACATCATATGTAGATAGATTTGTGTGTGTGTGTGTGTAATTAGTTTCCTACATTATTTCTTACTAGGTTTAAGTGTGTTTTTCTGCTCTCAAGATTGTATTTCCCAGTGAGCCAAATGAGCACACTGAGAAAGCTTTTTCATGGTCATGAGGCTGAAAAGAAAAAAAAAGTGAAAAGAAAAGTCCACTGCATAAGGCAAGGCGATGGATGATACCCAGACAAGACAGGGGTGATTATTGGCCACTTCAGGCATCTGGATGTTCGGTGTTTTCAAATAGAATCATCATTCCTCTGCAGAGTGTCTCTCTGTGTCTAGCAGCTACAAATAGATCCAAGAGTTGCCAGAGTTTCTGTCTTCTGATCTCATTATACAAACCACTAAAATGAGCAAAGGAATAAATCCCCAAAGCTTTCATGTAGTTAATGGCAGCAGGGGGAAGTCTGCCTTTGATATACACCTGTTCAGCATACCTAACTCACTTTGTGCCTTTACTTCAAAAGCAATTTAATGGGAGTGTCTTTCTTTCAAAGACAATATCACAGTAATGTTATTGGCCATTTCAGTGTGTGTATGAGTGTGTGTGTGTGTGTGTGTGTGTATGTGTGTGTGTGTGTGTGTGTATAAGAGAGAGAAAGACAGAAACACAGTAATGTTATTGGCCATTTCAGTGTGTGTATGAGTGTGTGTGTGTGTGTGTGTATGTGTGTGTGTGTGTGTGTGTGTATAAGAGAGAGAAAGACAGAAGGAGAATTGAAAACATCTCCATTTTTCGGACAAATACTGTTGTGTTTGCAGCATCAACCTTGTAATTAAACCATAAGAATATTGCCCAAGCGCACAGAGATACATTGGTCCAGTTTCTGGGTATGTAGTGAAGTGCTGGCTGCTATCATCCAGCAGTATTATTATTTCCTGGCCACACATGGATTTAACAAATAATTCTTGCATACTGGGAACCTGTAATTCCTTGCTGAAGAGTGAGAATGAAAGTGAATCAGGAACCACACAAAGGTGTGAAACAAGAGTCAGTCTCTACTCTTGAAGAATTTATGACCAAATAGGGCAACCCAACCTGCATGCAGCTGTGATAAAAATTGGAATGAATAACCATTAAATCCAACTAGTCACCAAGGACTGTGGGCTAATTCTGATTGGGAGGGAGGCTAGAATGCAAAGGATGCCAGAGTAAGTTTCACATAAAGATGGTCAGTTTTACTAGGTGAAATGAGTAAAGTTTGGTAAGAAAGTGATGTGGAGAAAAGCCTTATAGGAAGGGGATAGAGGCATATGCAGAGGGTTGAAATAATGAGTTGAAAATGTAACACAAAGGGAGAAATAATAAGCAAATTAGTGTGCCTGATGCCTAGTTTATGAAGGGATTTGCTAGAGAAGATGGCACTGAAATTATTTAGAACTAGATAACAAAGGTCTTCCCTGGAAAAAAAACCCTGAAATTTCATTACTTTTCTGAATTCAAAGTGATTCAGTTAAATTACTTTGCAAACAGGCAGGCTGTGTTGGTGTCCATCTATCTTTCTGAGGCTCAGGACAGTGCGTATTTTGAATTTTACGTTAAAAATTATTATTGTGTTTTCGTTCATGGATTCCTTGGTTAAACTTCATGGCAGTAGAATGTTTGTGCTGTGATGTGTGTGGTGTAGAATACTTGAATCATCACGTGGGGCTTTGATTAATGAATTGAAAACTGAGAGACCCAAAGACAGACAGAAGCTTCTGCTTCTCTCAGTGCTTCTGAGCATTTGCTGGAAGTCAAACACCATTAATGAATCGAGTGCGTGCTTCTTGGCACTTTATTATTCAACAGTCATCTTAATTGTGAATAATTCCTAAGAGCACTGGAGTGAAATATGAAAGGGATGGATGTTAAAAAAAAATTAAGTTTTCATCATGAAGCTATGTCTCAGAAATATTTAGCAAAAGTCCTGTGGAATGAAAGGCAAAATTGTAGTTTTAAAGTTAGATAAAATTTTTTCAGTATTCATACCAATTGGGAAACTTTGAAAAAATATCATGAGCAATTTTGGGTACACATATGTAGGCATTTTAGGGGCAGAGACTTTTGTAATAGCCTCAGGGATTAGCACATGAGGGACTGAAAAAGATGATAATGATAATTGTGACAGCACTTCTTGTATTAGTGGAACTGTTCAAATATTCTCTATATAACATTTGATATTATCAACAACCCTATGAGGTAGATCCTATGATTGATATCTCCATTTCACTGGTGAGGAAACTGAGGCACGAAGAGGTTTAGTAATTTGTCCAAGGTTTCACAGCTTTTGAGTGCGGACTTGGCAGAACTAGGATTCAGACTTACCTAGTCTGGTTCCAGGGCATGTCTTTAAATCATATACTCTGCTGCTATTGGTGAATGTAATTATAGGAATAAATAGGTGAAAAATAGTTAACAATACAATAGTAGCTAACATGCATCTAGTTGGTATGTATGCCAGGCACTGTACTGAAGACTGTACAAACAGTTATACATTCAATCCTCAAGACATACCTGGGGGGCTTCCCTGGTGGCGCAGTGGTTGAGAGTCCGCCTGCCAATGCAGGGGAACCGGGTTCGCGCCCCGGTATGGGAGGATCCCACATGCCGCGGAGGCTGGGCCCGTGAGCCATGGCCGCTGAGCCTGCGTGTCCGGAGCCTGTGCTCCGCAACGGGAGAGGCCACAACAGTGAGAGGCCCGCGTACCGCAAAAAAACAAAACAAAACAAAACATACCTGGGAGGTAAATATCATACTGTCCTCCCCCAGTCCATTACACAGATGAGTTAGATGAGGCTTAGAGGTTCAGTAACTTGTCCACAACCAGTAAATATGAGAGACATTTGTCTATCCCGCAACTACTGCCTTTGGAGCCAGTATTTGTAATTCTATACTTCTGTGAATGAATTTTGACATGTGTCCCAGAGACCACACATGATGTCATACTCTAAGAGACCAAACTATATCACTTATTCTCTAAGCTGGTACCCTTTCCAGAGTGAAAGTAGGGGTTGTCACAATTACTTCAGGACAACAGGCATAAGCTAGATCTTTCCTAGATAAAGCAGAATGTATAGACTTTCTTCACATAGACTAGTGACAGAGCACTGGACCGGTGATCTGTGTTAAAATAACTCACAGTTAAAATCTGCAAGAGGTCGTTCAATCCTGGATTAATTAACTCTTCTATTTAGACCTCACCTGACAAAGAGGGGGGTGGTGTCAGTTTGAGCTGCTATAACAAAATATAATAGGCTAGGTGGCTTATAAACAACGGAAAGGTATTTCTCACAGTTCTGGAGGCTGGAAGTCTAAGATCTGAGTGCCAGCATGATTTGGTTCTGGCAAGATCCCTCTTCTGGCTTGCAGACTGTTGACTTCTCATTGCATCTTCATATGGCAGAAAGAGGGCAAGAGAAATTTCTGAGGTTCCCTTTATAAGGTAACGAATCCCATTCATGAGGGCTCCACACTCTTGACCTAATTACCTCCCAAAGGCCCTACCTCCTCAGACCGTCACACTGTGGGGAGGGCGGATAGGATGTTGATATTTCAATTGTGTGGGGACACAAACATTCAGTCTGTTGAAGGTGGTATGATTACTTCTGTGTGTTTTTCCAAATCCACACATTCTTCTCCCGGAAGCCTTCCTTAAACTCCCTTCTCTTCCCTTCCTCCAGTTAGCCTCACGCATTCTTTGTTTCCCTCTGTTGTAACTCTAATCAAACAGTATTCTCTTATCTGGTTATTGTTTGTCTTCTCAGTAGGTTTGGGAGGACATGAAATGTCTATTTTTGTATCCCCTCTACCTATTGCAATGCATGGCACATGGCAGGCACCCAATGCACATTTAAATGGCAGGGGAGGAATAAGTTTTCTTGGTGACAAAAGTGTTGTCATGTATGAGCCAATTTTTCATGTATTTTCAGCATTACATCAAAATTTGGGATCATCATTGCTTGGGACAGATTTTCTGATTAAGGAGTAAAATTACCGTGTATTAATTTATTCAAATGTTTATTCATTCAGTCACTCATAGTAACAGCTCACAGTCTTTCGGGCAGTAAATGATAGAATTGGTGACTGAACTCAGGTTTGATTAAAACTGCAGTCCAGGGCTTCCCTGGTGGCGCAGTGGTTGCGCGTCCGCCTGCCGATGCAGGGGAACCGGGTTCGCGCCCCGGTCTGGGAGGATCCCGCGTGCCGCGGAGCGGCTGGGCCCGTGAGCCATGGCCGCTGAGCCTGCGCGTCTGGAGCCTGTGCTCCGCAACGGGAGAGGCCACAACAGTGAGAGGCCC
>NC_041230.1:33897310-33904393 GCF_002837175.3 Physeter macrocephalus
AAACAAACAAACAAAAAAAAAACTGCAGTCCAGTTTCAGAATGTGCTGGTGAATCTGTCCCAAACTATCTCAGCTTTGGAAAAAGTTTCTAATCTCTTGGGTGAAAATAGAATGATCTGATTGGTTGGAACACTGAAGTGACATTAAAAGGATGCTCCAGAGTTTGAGATCAGGTTATATATTGGAATAAGTCTGCAGCCTCCCTGGGTACCTGTTTCAAAAACTCAGCATTCATTTGGCTGTATAAGTTCTGGTCTGTTTGTTAAACAATTAGTGACATCACATTTTCTCATAACCTGTGTTAGACCCCATTCAAGCATTTAATCAACATGTGCTTAAAGCAGAGTGTGGGGAGATTGTGTACTGTTCCAATGCTTTTGGGGTGGCAGTGGCACACAACTTCCTCCTAGGTATTAGTATTATGTGGTCTTTCTTAATAAATAGTTCTGATAAGACTTTTCAGTTTTTGTTGTATGAGTAAAAAAGAAGCTTTGTATCTGGTTAGATAAAGACTCTTAAAAAGTTGTCTTTCCTGGGGGATGTGGGTCCCACCAGACTATAAAGTAGTAATTTCACTTGAATTATTCACAAACACTAACATTTAAGCAAATTAGGCTGTTATCTCAACTTCCAAATTAGAGACAAACGTTCCTTTCAAGTCAACAGAAAGTTCTATTTGTTTGAGATAATATGGTTACCTCAGTATTATTAGTTTCTTTTGGTTGTGTTTTATAACTATATCTAATAATCACAACATTGGTATTTTATGCCAAATATCCATTGCGTAACCAATCAGTTTGAGCATTTAGATTAATTTTCTACCCTATTTCTTTTTGTTTCTACTTCTACTTTTGTTTTTTTAAAAGGCGTGCATTCTTCTAGAGAGCTTTCTTGTCCCCCGCCCCCCGACCAAATCCACTCTATGCTTTAAAATTCTAGAAAACTAAATTTGTGCAAGCAAGAAGTTAAGACAAATGGCTTAAAAACATCACAATCAAGTATGATAATGGCAAAGTGTTATACTTTTAATAAATGATTAGGAACGGTTGTAATGCAAAGATTTATTTCACAGAACAAAAGCACTTAAGCAGGAGTTTATATTACTGTTATGCTTCAATGATGATAACATTGGGACTTCAACCTGCATAGCTACAATGATTAATTAATGCCCTTGTTCAGGATGAGTGAGCACCATTATTGTTCTTAAATAGGAAAAGGCAGATAACCATTACTGATTATTCCACAATTCCCAGTCTTACTTCTTAAAGACTAAAGAATGCTCAAGTAGGTTGTGCAGTTTCCAAGCTGCTATGAGAAGCAGAAAATAATAGAATTTCTATGCCATGTATATAGGATTAGCTAAAAGATTCAAATTAGCAGTCAAAATTATCTCTGAAGGTCTAAATTTAAAATGTATTCATATCAATAACATTTTAACACCTTTAAGGAGAGATAATTTAGGTTGCCAATATAAACTTCAAGCTGTTATTTCTCTATCCACCACAGTTACCTCCCATCAAAATAAGTACAGTAAGAAAAAAGAACCTACTGATCAAAAAACAAACTCCGTCAATCTAACAAAAGCATTTTCCATAAGCATGAGCTTTGCTTACTTATGATTTTTATTTTGTTTTGTCGTTTTCTGGGGCATTAATGAATTATATCAGGTATTTTGTTCTTAAAAAAAAAATCATACCACCACACTTATTTTTCTGATGCAGATTGATTTGGGCAAGTTCTGTGAGTTACAGACTATTTCTTTCTGAGTCTTGGAAATGCTTCAACCAAATCTCCTCTGGAATTCTCCCACCATTTTATTTCATTTTTTTAAGATTTAATTTTATTTATTTTTGGCTGCGTTGGGTCTTCGTTGGAGGTGTGCGGGGTTCTCCAGAGCAGTTAAGTGAATTTTCCAAGGTCACAGAGAAAATTATTGGAAATCATTGTTACATATATAAGGACATTCTTCTGCCTTGTTAGCTACAGTCTAATGAGTAAAATTTAATCTTCCTGTGATCCTCAGGGCTTTTGCTAGGCCTGCAATCATTATGAACATCAGTGATTAGCATATAGGAAAGTGAACTGAAAGATGGGTTAATGTTTGGAATTTTTTCTACTTTTTAAAAAAAAATATTTAAGAGAATGATTAATTACTTTCCCCACAATTACATCTCTTGCCATTTTACCCTTTTCTCCTAAAAAAATAAAAATAGAACCTTTCTTATACCAAAGGAAGTTGGTAACAGGCCAGGTTCTGAAAATTTGAACTTCTATTGCTTTTTAATTCAACTTCATAGAATTTAGAGTTTCAATTATAACAAGAACCTATAGGAATCTGTCTAGTCCCTTTAGCCATTTTCTCCTTCAAGATCCCCTTTTCAATCTTTTTACAGATAATTAGTTTTTTCTTCCAAGACTATCCCTATTTCAGGCAGCAGAGGTGATCAGGTTTCTAAATAAGTTCGTTGGATGTGAAATGTAACTCTTTAACTTGTAGTTTCCACGAGTCAAAGAACTCTCATGATTCTGAAGAATGAGTATCTATGGGCAGGTACATATCTTACTCTCCAATGTAATTTTTCTCTTTTTAAAAAAAAAAAAAATTATTTATTTAATTTATTTTTGGCTGCGTCGCGTCTTAGTTGCAGCAGCCGGGCTCTTAGTTGCGGTGCACAGGCTTCTCTCTAGTTGTGGCGTGTGGGTTTTCTCTCTCTAGTTGTGGCACGTGGGCTCTGTAGTTTGCGGGACGTGGGCTCTAGTTGAGGCATGCGAGCTCAGTAGTTGTGGTGTGTGGTTGCCCCGCAGCATGTGGGAACTTAGTTCCCCGACCAGGGATCGAACCTGCATCCCCTGCGTTGTAAGGCGTATTCTTTACCACTGGACCACCAGGGAAGTCCCTCTGATGTAATTTTTCTAGAAAATACAGAAGAAGAGGGCTTCCCTGGTGGCGCAGTGGTTGAGAGTCCGCCTGCCGATGCAGGGGACACGGGTTCGTGCCCCCGTCCGTGAAGATCCCACATGCAAGGCGTGTGTGAGCCATGGTCCGCGGCAAGGCCCGTGAGCCATGGCCGCTGAGCCTGCGCGTCCGGAGCCTGCGCTCTGCAACGGGAGGGGCCCCAACAGTGAGAGCCCCGCGTATCGCAAAAAAGAAAAAGGAAAAAAAAAAAGAAAATACAGAAGAAGAAAGGGCAAAGCATATTTATATATAAAAAGACATATATATCTTTGCAGACACATGCTGCTAATTGCAGAAGAAATGGACCAAATTTTAAAAAGAAAGGAAATTAATACTACTTTTAAAAAAAGTAAATTTATTTATTTATTTTTGGCTGTGTTGGGTCTTCATTGCTGCACACAGGCTTTCTCTAGTTGAGGTGAGCGGGGGCTACTCTTTGTTGCAGTGCGCAGGCTTCTCATTGCAGTGGCTTCTCTTGTTGTGGAGCATGGGCTATAGGCGTGCGGGCTTCAGTAGTTGTGGCACACGGGCTCAGTAGTTGTGGCTTGCAGGCTCTAGAGTACAGGCTCAGTAGTTGTGGTGCATGAGCTTAGTTGCTCTGTGGCATGTGGGATCTTCCTGGACCAGGGCTCGAACCCATGTCCCCTGCGTTGGCAGGTGGATTCTTAGCCACTGTGCCACCAGGGAAGTCCCAATACTACTGTTTTGTAAGAAGGAAGATTTTTTAAAAATAATTAATCTTGTAAAATAGCCTCATGTTTTGCTGAACTTACAATGGTTTCTGTGACGGAACTTTTAAATTATTTGTAAAATAATAAGATACAAATAAGTTTTCCTTTCCATCACTGAATTAGAAAAGAAGGATATATTTGTCACATATACCTCAGAAGATCCCATTTGCTAAATCTCAGGTTTGCCAGATGTTGGACTGATAGGCTTATACCAAATGAAATAAATAGACATTAGGAACCTATATCCATCAATGCAACTTTTTCTTCCTCTAAGATTCCCACGTCTTTTTAGGCTTGAATTACTCCTCACCTCTCTAGTCCTTCAAGGTGATATGAATGCTATAATTGTTGTAGTTATTATGTATGAGCACCTGCCTTGTGCATGGTCCTATGTCATGTGCTGTGTGAGATACCAGGGAGGCCACAAAAAGGTCCCTGTCCCTAGGAGCCTCTGAGAATTATGTGGGCCAAACTGAGGATGGAAATTAAGACACACAGTTTTTCTTCCTCTCTTATACCATGTGACTTCTCCTTTCCTGATCTGTCGTCTTTGCCTGTCAAGAGGAGGTGCTTATATAAGGCAATGTTTAAAGACAGTTTTAACTCAGAACACTAGTCCATAGGTGTACCATAGAATTTAACAGCATTTGCATTGTTCAGATTTTTGCCCATCAACGATGAATGGACATGAGCCCGTTTGAGTGTTTTAGCGTTGACATACTTATCTCGTAATACCCATACTTTCTACTCAGTCCTTTTAGTCTGTTAATTTAGAGTCTTGGAATCAAACATTATAGTTTTCATATAAAGGACAGTTTTAGAGTAAATTAGATACATACACTATCATGGAAAAAGTGATATTGATATTTCAGTTATCTTTTAGAATTAGACATACGTGGAATTTGGTCCAGTTATCAGTGTATACAGTCACTTTAAAAATACCAACAGTAGGGCTTCCCTGGTGGCGCAGTGGTTGAGAGCCCGCCTGCCGATGCAGGGGACACGGGTGCCCCGGTCTGGGAAAATCCCACGTGCGGCGGAGCGGCTGGGCCCGTGCGCCATGGCCGCTGAGCCTGCGCTTCCGGAGCCTGTGCTCCGCAATGGGAGAGGCCACAGCAGTGAGAGGCCTGCGTACCTCAAAAAAAAAAAAAAAAAAAAAAAATCCCAACAGTAAATGGACAAGAGAGATATTCCACAGAAGATTGATTACTCAGGAGACAAGCAACTAGAAAAACCCACCTGCAAGTAATGGCCTTGGTCTGCTTTTCTTTTACCTCATCCATTTATAAATCACAGCATTTTAATCAGTGGAGAACAATGAGCCACTGTGCCCAGTGTAGAGTGGTGATGGGACAAGCAGGTCTGTGGATGAATAATCAGTGATGTTACTGAAACCCACAGGGCATGACACAGACGGAGTGGCTGGATCTTAAGGGAGCGATTGCTGTGAGGTCCCTGTGCTCTGAGCAGGCTCAGGCTGGAATGTCTGTTGCCTGTTTATGTGCTTTAGCATGTAAAGGCACTTAAAGTGTTAACTCTTATGTAAATACACTCTATCGTTTATTCTTTTTTTTTTTTTTTTTTTTTGTGGTACGCGGGCCTCTCACTGCTGTGGCCTCTCCCGTTGCGGGGCACAGGCTCCGGACGCGCAGGCTCAGCGACCATGGCTCACGGGCCCCGCCGCTCCGTGGCACGTGGGATCCTCCCGGAACGGGGCACGAACCCGTGTCCCCTGCATCGGCAGGCGGACTCCCAACCACTGCGCCACCAGGGAAGCCCTATCGTTTATTGTTTAATCCAGAGAACAGAAAGGGGAGCGAGAGAAGCAAGACAACGTCTTTAAAAAAAAATAAGACTCTGGATCACGTCATTTGATTACGATGCTCTTTAAGAGTTAAAAACTCTGGGAATAGTATTGCTCAGGAATGGGTCTGCTCCTAGTATCCTAGGTAAATAATCTGAATAAGAGAAAACCATATGTTCTCCCACCATCCACCACGAACGATTTCTCCTCTAACTCATTCTTTCATGTGCCTTGACTGGTATCTACTCAGTCTTCTCCTCATGACTCTAGTCTCTTGTTGAATTTCAGAATCTTTCTAGATTCAGGAAGTCAAAATTTCCCCTTCCCCAATACTCAGAATCCTTTGTTTTTGCCTCCCGTTTATTGACTGTACTCTTTTCTTTCTGTGAAAATATCCATGCATATTTAAGCCTCATGAGCAGTACTGTTTAAGCTCCAGTAAATATGACAGTGTGTTCCCTCTAAGAGATGCTGACTACATATTTACTGAATGGATGAATGAATGCAAATTGACCACCCTTCAACACTTACCTTGTGGGCACTTCCTTTGTTCCAAGCATAATTCTGATTTCTGCAGACATGGGAGGGGATGTGAAGCTTAAAGAGAGTTAATAGAGACATCAGCCTGGCTTCAGTATACCATATGGACAATCCAAACCTCTTCTAGCTACAGTCTTTATGTGGATCACCTTTTTCTCCATGTTCATTTCCCCCTTCTCCATGATCTGGTGCTGAGATTACATGGCTTTTGAATTTTTTAGAACCACAGAAAGAGCTAAAATGAAGGCAGTGATCCGATACTCTGCCTGTTGGCACCTGCAGATTGAGGCAACTTGGCCCCTAAAAGGTGGAATAATTTTTCCAGAATTGTACAGCTACTTTTTAGTGTCGGTTCTAGAATCTTCAGCATTTTGCGCTCAGGTCCTCATATGCTGAGGCTCCTGCCCATTCCATTTTTTTTTTTTTCCTGGAACCTAAGTACTAATTTCTGATTCTGTGGGTTTGCATCAGCGATGAGGTATCTCCTGCTTTTCTTTTTTTTTTTTTTTTGTGCGGTACGCGGGCCTCTCACCGCCGTGGCCTCTCCCGTTGCGGAGCACAGGCTCCGGACGCGCAGGCTCAGCGGCCATGGCTCACGGGCCCAGCCGCTCCGCGGCACGTGGGATCCTCCCGGACCGGGGCACGAACCCGCGTCCCCTGCATCGGCAGGCGGACTCCCAACCACTGTGCCACCAGGGAAGCCCCCTCCTGCTTTTCTTTAGCCGGCTAACTTACGGAAGCTGTAAATGATGTTAGCCTTGCTGTGCTAACACGCCCTCTGATTCAGGGACACATCCCAAGTCCTCTTTGTGAAATTGAAACATAAAATTTATTATGGACTAGCACAGGTATTTCATCACTTTCCTTCTTGATTCGAATTGAAAGACAGTCAGAAAGACTGTCTAATGCAGAGGCTGAAGGCATGAGCTTTGTTTCTTTTTTTTTTTTTTTTTTTGTGGTACGCGGGCCTCCTCTGTTGTGGCCTCTCCCGTTGCGGAGCACAGGCTCCGGACGCGGAGGCCCAGCGGCCATGGCTCACGGGGCCAGCCGCT
>NC_041230.1:33904508-33909674 GCF_002837175.3 Physeter macrocephalus
CAGCGGCCATGGCTCACGGGCCCAGCCGCTCCGCGGCATGTGGGATCCTCCCAGACCGGGGCGCGAACCCGGTTCCCCTGCATCGGCAGGCGGACGCGCAACCACTGCGCCACCAGAGAAGCCCCTGAGCTTTGTAACTACCTCTCTGCAGTTGGTTATTGGACCTTGGGTAAACCTCTTTACATCTGTGAGTCTCAATGTTCAGATCTGTTAAATGGGGAGTAGCTGTCACATATTGGTAGTCATAGTGGTAGTTTTTTAAGCATTAAATGAAATATTAGGCACATGGGTACACCAAATGCACGTGTGCTGCAGTACTATTGTTTTTATATTTTTAAAACCTAAATACATGCACTCATCTACCTCCTGTGCTCCTGGTAACTTCATCCTCATTCTTGGAAAACAAAAACAATCTATATACTCTGTCAAGTTACATTGAACTGAGTCTAAATCTTGCCTCTGTCCCCCATCAAGGCAGCATTCATTAAGCTTCTGGTACATATTTCTGTCATATCACATGTTGTCCCACTGTACCTGGTACACATTTCTTTCACGTTGCATGTCTCTCGTAGCAATAGATGAGAAACAGTTACTGCCCACAGCAATACTTTATATGGTCATTCTCTTCTGCAGTAATGATAGTTTCTGGAAGCAGGAGTCATTCCATTTATCTCTTTAGCACAGTTTATTTGGGGTGGTTTTGAACTCATAGTAACTACTGAATAAATCCTTATTGATCAATGAATGAATTGCTGTCTGTTTCCTAGGACATGCATTAACAGTTTGAGACTCTGGCTTGGAATTTTAGAGATAAAACAGACTATAGTCAGCATGACCTATAAGCTCTTAAACAGGGTTCAATGTATCTAGGTTCTGGTTTTTTTTTTCGTTCTGCTACTTATTTCATGGAATTATGGGCAGGACACCTAGATTCTTTGGGTGCCAAATAACCAGCATAAAATAATAGCATTAAACTAGTGAATAGTTTAAAGTATATGCAGACAGTTATCCGTCTTCATTTCTGTGGTAGGAATGAATTCTGATCCCAGATGTAGCTAACTGGGGAAGAGTACCATGAAAAAATACTGATGCCTGTCCTGGGAATGAGAGGGCAGAGCAGCCGTGCATATGCCACATTCTTTTCAGTCCTGAGTGTTTCTATTTCAGTAATACCATATTTCCAGTGTTATGCTGTTTCTTTTAAAAAATAATTACAATGGGACTCAGAAAGACGATATATCTTATACAAAGTTATGTATGGAGTATATAAGTGTGGCATTCCATATGTATCAAGTTCAACAGGAACGTGTCCAGGTAAAAACAGTTTTTTCCTAGCAAGCATCAGTTATCTCTATTCTTCCATTCTGCATACCGTGAATAAAAAGAGTATAAACATAATTAGAAATTCTATTAAGAATATCTTAAAACAGCTTCCTTAATTTGAAAACAGAGATAATGAGGGGAGAGTAGGAAGGAAAGGTGATCAGAATTGGCCGAGTGGAAGCATTTTAAAATACAGCTTCCTGCAAATTGGCAAGAGGCAGAGTCACAGATGCAGAGACGGTTCCTCAGAGGTCAGAACTCTTCACTCTGCCTTGGATTTGGATATTGTGGCTGCTTAGTTATGAGCCAGCAGCACCATCTAGAGGTGTACAGCAATCCTGCACACAAAAGAAACAAAAGAACGGAGCTCATCTGTTTAAATGGAGCAATGGCAAAACCTTTGCTTCATTTTTTCAACATATGTATATACAACCCCTTACGGAATGCCTGTAAAGGAATTGCTTCCCATTCCCATCAAGAGATAACTGCAGTGTTCATTATTGGGAACATCCAAGGCTTCATTTCAGAAGCTAAAACTTACCTCCACAACTTCCCTACTGAGAGGAAAGTCACTGACTTTCAAATCAGTTAATTTATTCCACACATTTTACTGGATACCTGCCATGCCTCAGGCTTTGCGCTAGGTACTGGGGGACACAGACAAGAATATATTACTGACTGTCCCCCGTACACCTAGCGTATATAGCCACACCTAACCACACGGATAAATCTTCTGTCTTATCCTTTTAAACAGTTTCTGGGTAGTAGGACTGGGAATCTTTCCAAGCATTCATTAAATTTCAAAAATACTTGTTTGGTATAAAACCATCAAGAACTTTTAAAACGAAATTATAGATTCAAATAAATTTAGAGTGACGGGGGGATGCTACGGTCTTAGAGTAGTTGCTATCAAACTTTGGTGTACAGAATTACCTGGTAGACTTTTAATTATAATCCAGAGTTGCAGACTTCGAGCCTCAGACATTCTAATACTATACATGTGTGGTATGACACAGGATGGTGCATTAGATTTGAATGTTTATCTGTTTTGTGTGTGTGTGTGTGTGTGTGTGTGCGCGCGTGGTACGCGGGCCTCTCACTGTTGTGGCCTCTCGCATTGCGGAGCACAGGCTCTGGACGCGCAGGCTCAGCGGCCATGGCTCACGGGCCCAGCCGCTCCGTGGCACGTGGGATCTTCCTGGACCGGGGCACGAACCCGTGTCCCCTGCATTGGCAGGCGGACTCTCAACCACTGTGCCACCAGGGAAGCCCTGTTTTTTAAATTAGGCTTTCAGGGGAAATGCTCTAATTTTGACTCACAGGGGAACTAATTCCAGGATCATAAGCCAGAAGTGTCTTTTTAAAATTGTTGCCTCGTTTGTTTCCTCATTTGTTTATTGTTTATTGTTTAGACTAGATAATACCTAAGGACCACACCAATACTATAATCTGGTAGTGCCAAGTAATTAATTTACCAGTCCCTTCTCTTTACATCTGATGAATCAGCTCCGTCACAACTTGGCTGTGGCTACATATTAGAATAATTTTAAGAATCATTCTATTAAAGACAGACCTTTAAGTTTACTAGTATCCACATTTTGATCTAGGTTTTATTTATATAAAAACATACCATCTGGGGCTTCCCTGGTGGCGCAGTGGTTAATAATCTGCCTGATGATGAGGGCACACGGGTTCGAGCCCTGGTCCGGGAAGATCCCACATGCCACGGATCAGCTAAGTCCGTGCACCACGACTACTGAGCCTGCACTCTGGAGCCCGCGAGCCACAACTACTGAAGCCCTGCGCCTAGAGCCCGTGCTCTGCAACAAGAGAAGCTACTATAATGAGAAGCCTGCACACCGCAATGAAGACCCAACGCAGCCAAAAATAAATAAATAAAATAAATAAATTTTAAAAAATGTTAAAAAAAGAAAAACCATACCATCTGAGAGTATTTGTGTAGTGAGCCCCTTGTTAGATTCAACTGGAATCCATTATATTAGCAAACTCACAGCTGTGAGGCTGTGTGGGTGCAAGGAAGCTGAAAATTAGAAACTTGAGTGGATTTCAATACCTAATTCCACACCAAACATAGGCAAATTAGAGCTGGGGAAAAAAGTCCTTCGAAGTTGAAGGCAATTTAGCTTTCACTCTTTCACATTTCGGCAGCCCCTGTTTTGAAAGATGTCCAAGTGTAAGTCTGTGGGATTTAAAGAACTGAGCTTTTCGAAAGAAACTCGTAAAACGTCTGTGATTATAAGTATCTTTAGTGTATCTCCTCTACTCTTCTCTTCCTTTTATTCTCATGGAAAAAGGCCCCATTATATCTCAATTGAACCATTAAACTAGCCTGGTAGTGAATTACCCTGATGACATTCTCAATCCCCAAACTCCCCAAGTTTAATTTCCATAGCTCCACCATGGAGAGCTTTCTACACTGTCAATATGATTGTGTCACTTATGTAAAATCTTTCAGTAGCACTGCACTGACTTAAGAACAGACTCCAAACTGGTAGCATTCATCTGTGATTTGACCTCATGCTTCTCACCTCAAATTCAAATTTCAGATGTGCTGAATTTCCCAACTCTTATAACTCCTTGACACCTCCAAGACTTTGCATCATTTTAACCTCCTGATTGTGATTTAAAAAAAAAAAAATAATTATTTATTTATTTTGGCTGCATTGGGTCCTTGTTACTGTGCTTTTCTCTAGTTGTGGTGAGCGGGAGCTACTCTTTGTTGTGGTGCACGGGCATCTCATTGTGGTGGCTTCTCGTTGTGGAGCACGGGCTCTAGGCACGTGGGCTCAGTAGTAGCTCGTGGGCTCTAGAGCACAGGCTCAGTAGCTGTGGCTCATGGGCTTAGTTGCTTCACAGCATTTGGGATCTTCCCGGACCAGGGCTCGAACCAGTGTCCCTTGCATTGGCAGGCGGATTCTTAACCACTGTACTACCAGGGAAGTCCCATGGTTTGTGATTATTACTAGGATAATTCAGCTCAGCCATTACCTGCACTTTGGAAAAGCTTTCTCAACTGCTCAGGCTATGTTAGATGTCCCTTCTCTTGGGTTTTTTTAAGAAACCTATACATTCTACCATGAGAGATGCATAGCATATAAGAAGAAACAAGGTGAGTGGTTTAACTCTAATAGTCTAAAAAACCACAGGGTTTCTAATTCTTACTTGTAATTATCATTAGAATGTGAGTTCGTCCAAGGCAGAGAATACAATTAATTTTATAGTATTCTCTAATTTTAATATCAGTGATTAGATGTTTAATACATTCATGAACACTCCTATTTGCCTCTGTTTACCATGTGATCTTGACTCTTATCTATAGTTATTCTTAAAAAATCGAGTTCCAGAAATACAAGTTTAGGGGGGAAGAATCTCAGGGAAATACTGGAGTTGCAAGGGATGGAAGATACTTTAGTTTCAAAGAAATATTAGAAAACTCTTGTAGAATTAGTACAAGTTGTTTATTAGTCATTTCTTAAATTTTGAAAACAAGTATAATTTTAATCTTTATTGATATATTGGAACTGCAAAGAAATCAGTATCTTTCTGGCATCAAGTTTCACTTGTTTAGAATATTTGATCATCCTGGGTTACCAAAGCTAGTCATAATACAGATATTGTTATTTTAATATATTTTATGAGAGAAAGAGCCACAATTTCATCCGTTAAAAAAGCCCTGGCTCACATGGAAGCAACCTAAGTGTCCAGCAACAGATGAATGGATAAAGAAGATGTGGCACATATATACAATGGAATATTACTCAGCCATAAAAAGAAACGAAATTGAGTTATTTGGAGTGAGGTGGATGGACCTAGAGTCTGTCA
>NC_041230.1:33909869-33919432 GCF_002837175.3 Physeter macrocephalus
GGGAGGGTGGGAGGGAGGGAGACGCAAGAAGGAAGAGATATGGGGATATATGTATATGTATAACTGATTAACTTTGTTATAAAGCAGAAACTAACACACCATTGTAAAGGAATTATACTCCAATAAAGATGTTAAAAAAAAAAGTCACAAGAAAAAATATTTGTAACTATGTATTGTGACAGATGGTAAGTAGACTTATTGTGATCATTTCACAGTATATACAAATATTGAATCACTATGTTATACACCTGAAAGTAACATAATGTTGTATGTCAATTGTATCTCAATTAAAAATCCTCTCTCCTTGAACAAAAAAACAAACCAAAACAAAACAACAACAAAAAGACCTGGCTCAAATGCAGGTCAGTAAAACATACAGGCAACCTTTGTATTTAAAGACAGGAAATCCCATCAATCAACACCAATATGAGCGTATAATGCAAAACTTAAACTTCCAAGTGTCTCCTCTCTGATGGATTTGGAAAGAGTGCAGTGCTGATAATCCCTTCACTCACTTTCTTTAACAAAATCTGACTCAAATTTGACAACATGGTATATTTGATATTCTTTAGATTCCATTTGCCTGTGAGTTTGAAACTAATGTTTATTGACATTTAAAAATTTTTCTCCCTGTCTTCCCATACTTCAGCCCTGAATTTTCTGTCAAATTTCTCAATCTTTATCCCCCTTTTTTATCCCTGCCTTTTCCATGTTACCCCTCTCTCTGAAATGCCCCTTCTCTCTGAGGCTCCTGATCAATGACCACTGTATTTATAGAAAAGCAATTTGGCAGTATGTATTAAGACATTAAAAATGTCCAAATGCTTCTTATTTTTGATTCTCAGGAGTCCATTCTATTGTAATATTATGGATACAGGAAAATCTTTGAATAACAGATTTTAATGACAGCTTAAGTTATAAAACAGTTTATAAATTGAAAACAATGAAAAGGTAATGGTGAATTAAATAATTATCAATTCTCAGGATAGAAAACTGTAAAGTTACTAGAATCTTGTCTGTGAAAAGTTTGTCATAAAATTGCCAAACACTAAACTGGAGGAAAGGAGACAAGATGTAGGAGTATCTTAATTTAAAAAGAATAGAATATAGAAACACAAAAATATAATAAAGTAGAATAAATAAAAGCAATTAATAAAATAAAGTGTTGAAAAATATGGTTACCTATGGATCTCTTGACAGTGATTTTACTTTCCTTCTAGAATTTTCTCCACGTTTTCTATATTGAACATTTGTTATTCTTCTAATGATTGAAAGAAAACGTGACTGTGAAACCAAGATACAGAGTGATAGGGCTTTAGACATTTTGTTATTGTAGGATCATAACATTCAAATTAACATCACGTTTGGTTTTTGTGTCCTAGAACCTAGAAGGATTTTAAGATCAATTAATCAATTGATCTATCTGTTTACATACCTATTTATATGTATCTATTTCCAGTTCTCCTCCTCGTACCTGTTTTTTTGAACCATTCATTATCCATTGACCAGGCCATTTCTTAACACATTAATTATTCTCTTGGATTGATGAATGAACTTGCTTATTAATTATTCTTAGAGCATATTCAAGATGTACCATATCTTAGTGGAAAGTACCTGAACTCTGGAATCAGGCACCCAGACTTAAATATCTTTGCCATTTAATAAGATGTCTTTACAAAACTTGTTTCATCTCACAGAGCTGAAAGTTTATCCAGTAAACTTGGGGGTTATAAAGAAGGTAGGGTAAAAGAAAAAAGGAAGTGAACACAGGTAAAAGTTCCTAGCATAGAGGAAATCTTGCATCAATCGATGAAAATTATACCCCCTTGCTTACTGGGCCCAGTGTTTATTTACGATCCAAGGCATATTTTTCATAACCAGGTAGAGAGCAGGCATTAAATAGGAGCAACTTAACCATATTCCAGATTCTGGTTCTTGGGGGACATTGTTATTCTTCATTTTATTTTATGTGCCCCCTTATGATAACCTGATGTCACGGATATATGCATGGAATTAGTTGAGGATTTTTCCCTCTGAGTTTGGCCTGATATCTCATGAGTCTCAGGAGGTATCTATCAGAGTCTCACAAAGTGGGACTTCCCTGGTGGTCCAGTGGTTAAGACTCCACACTCCCAATTCAGAGGGCACGGGTTCAATCCCTGGTCAGGGAACTAAGGGTCCCACATGCTGCACAGCACGGCCAAATAAATAAATAATGTCTTGTTTAAGCCTCTGTTGTTGTAAGTTATATGAAGTTAAAAACATTCTTAAAAAAATCTCACAAAGTAAGAAAAGAGATATACATCAATAAAAGTGGAAAATGGAGTGATGTAGTTATAGGTACTTTATTAGATTCAGAGAACGTGAAATACTATTATATTCATCTTTTATTTTCATCCTCATAGAAACCTTATAAGGAAAACAGGGAGGATTTAAATGCGCATTTTACCAATGGGAAAACTGTTTGTAACTGATTTACTGAAGGCTCACAAATCAGCCATGGTAGTTGTAATGCTCTATCGGTAGAAGTAATAATTGTATAGTAATAGTGATGGAAATAATATTGATGATAACCAGAAAAGAGTGCTTACTATTTGCTAAGCCCTATTAGCAACTCTATAAGTTAAATGTTATTATTCTTCCCATGGTGCCAGTGACTAAGCCAAAGCACAGAAAGTTTGAGTGAAATACTCAAAGCTACCTAGCTAATAAATAATAGTAGCAGGACTCAAAGACAGGCATTTTGATCCTAGAACTTCTGATATGTTATCTCTCCAGAAATGACAGGCTTAGAGGAAAACTTTGTAGTCAAGGGGCTACTTATGTGTGACTTTGGACAAATGGGACTATTTATTGGAACTTTAGTTTCCTCATCTGTAAAATGGTGATAATAATAGCATCTATCGTATAAGGATGATATGAAGCTTCGGGGATAGAATCTACGTTAAGGGCTGGCATAAATGATCAGTGTGTTTCGGTAAGTATTATCATGGTCAGCTTAACATATATAATTAACCTGAGGCTAAAAGCAAATGTGGTTATTGTTTTGTTTTTCATTCTTATCAAAGCATATAGACAGTGGTAAGTACAAAATAAATGGGTGTTAAAATATCTTCATTTGGGGAAGAGACTACTCTAGAAATGGCTGCAGAAATTATTGTTATTGTCAAAGAATGCTCAGTTAAGTCCGTATGTAGAGGCATGTAGATAAACAACCAAGTAATGGCTTCTGGAGGGGAGCAGTCACTTGTCTCGACTGTGTAGGGGAGAAGTCTAATAGATTTGGAATCCTGTGGCATCGTCCTGTGGCATTCTGTATTTCCCCTATCATAGCAATTATTCCACGTTATTGCTTACCTTTTCTCTCCCTCACTAGACACTAAATATCGTTACTGTCTTGCGTATTGCCTGGAAGCAAGCATACCTTTCATAAGAATTTACCAAACAGATGAAAGACACACGTTCCAATGGATTAGTATAGCTTAGACTGAGAAACGCTATTGAGACCTACCTATGGACCATATTACATTAGGAGCCATGGTAGCACGTGGAGAGGCTGCCCAACACAGTACCCGGTACTCATTAGAGACTTACCAGAGAAAGTGACTCTCAGTTGACTTTTGAAAGAATGAAAAGAGAGATTTGGAAGATATTGCAGGCAGAGAAGGAAAAATGCAACTTTGCAAAGAATGGCTGATCTAGAGTCTGGTATCAGCCTGCATCTGTGGCTTTAGTGTGAGTTCACAGTGGAAAAGCACCCAGAGGCAGGATATGCAGCTGAGGAACAGTGTAGGCACAGGACAGACCATGAAGAACCAAAGAAATTCTGTACCAACGAAAAAAGGCATACCTCCCACTGCTAAACAATTTGTTTACAAAAATTCCCACCCTCACAGATCTTGATTGGGTATGCAAGAGAAATGGCCAGAAAAGTTTGCTTTATTTTTTTTAACAAATTTACCAGGTGATTCTGATTTAAGGATCATGTTTGAAAGGTACTGCCTGATGAGGCTTTTAAAAAAGCAATTATTAATACTAGTTGGTTATACTCCCTTTGGATATATCAAAACTGTGTCCCTTCCTGTACATACCCACAGTGAACGCTTTTGTAAATCTTATACAATTAGGTGTGTTTTAAAAATATTTTCTAAGTACCATACACTAGATTCGTTTTACAATTTTCTTTCTATTTATATAATTCCTCTAATACGGGTGATTCTTTTTCTTACCAAGTTTCCCATAAGGAAAAGCGTGACTCTTTCCCCACCACACACACCTTACAGCCCTTTGACTTATCTAAGCTTTTAAGTTTCAATCGAACTGGGCTCAAATGCTATTTCTGCAAATAGCCTGACCTTGCCAATCACTCATCCTCCTTTTGGATAATATGTGACACCTTCTCATACCTCCTCACCCGCTGCCTTTCACAGTCTCACCAGGGGTTTCCCTTGGACTTTGTTCCTCAACCCAGACAGTTCCTGGTTCTGCACTTTTTGCATTTCCCAGGGTGAAAAGCACTCTATGCTACCTGACTATATTAAGAATGAAATGATCTCCACTTGAAGAGACACATGATGGCATGACATTCAGATGAATACAGATGGTGGAGATGAGGCTTCAAAGATACAGTCCAGTTGGCAAACCTCCTCAACAATGTAGGTTATTGAATCAAAACAAGGTTAAAAGCCCATATTTCTATTCTGGGAGCTATAATTGTTCTTAACAGGCATATTAATGCATGCCCCTTATTTAAGCAATTAGATTTTCATTTTGGGGGGGTATGGAGAAAGTTTGTTTATTTATGCTTTTTCCAAGGCACATAATATATATATGTGTGTGTATATATATATATATATATATATATAGACCCTTAGGCTAGGAAAGAAATTGAAAAAGGAAGAGATAATACTGAATAATACCTATCTCTGTAAAATGTGACATCATGACTCATTGGAATATAAGCTCCATGAAACAGAGACATCACCTGTTTTGTTCACTGCATTATCTCAGCTTCCTGGATCAGTGCCTGAGAGTGCCCTTAAATAAGTATATGTTGAATAAATGAAAAAAATAAATGAAAGTCATGTTAAAATGTCTGGTTCATATGAGGTCCTTAAATGGCAGCCATTGCTTTTTTTTTTTTTTTTTTTTTGTGGTACGCGGGCCTCTCACTGCTGCGGCCCCTCCCGCTGCGGAGCACAGGCCCCGGACGCGCAGGCTCAGCGGCCACGGCTCACGGGCCCAGCCGCTCCGCGGAACGTGGGATCCTCCCAGACCGGGGCACGAACCTGTGTCCCCTGCATCGGCAGGCGGACTCCCAACCACTGCGCCACCAGGGAAGCCCAGCCATTGCTTTTTACTGTAACTAAAGCTACTTTAATACTAAAATACTAATACTACTATAATAATTACTACTGCTTTTTTGTAAATGAAAAGTAGTCCACAGCAGCTTGAATACATTGTAATGAATAAAAATAGAAGGGATGTATGTGAGAATGATCAGGTACATTAGATAAAAATTACAAAGGGTAATTTATATCAAGATAAAACTGTATAGATTTTACACTGTAAGCACTGGGAAGAAATTTTCTATGTATGTGTGTCTTAAACATGGGAGTGGCACAAAGACATGTATGCATAAGAAAGATGACTCTAGCTGTGATATGGAAGAAGCACAGTGCGAGTGGAAGAAAGAATGGAAAGTAGGGAAAAAATGAAAAAAGTTAGAGGTAATGAACTGAACCAAAGCAGAGGGAGAAAAATTTACTTTGGATTTAAATTTCTAATGTTTTATAAAGTTATTAATAGAAAGCATTATTAATTACAATATTTGCATATTCACTGGTAGAATATAAGCAGAAAAAGAATAAGATATATCTTAAATAGAAGCTCTGTCTTTAGTTTATGCTAATTCTGTGGCTGGTCACCAGTTCTAGGCAGGGATCGAGCTGAATGGAGGAAGTCATGATTTTTGTGTAGGAAAATCCTTCAGAGTTTCTGAAGGCAAAATAGCCCTTACTTTGTCAATACGATAAAGATTCCATCTGAATTCCACATACAAAGAAATTATATTACTTAATCTCTAGCAATAGGTTGCTGTTTGACATTCAGATTTGTAAGGCAAATTAAGAATCTTAGCATTTGAACCAATTTTGGAGGAAGACACTTTGTCCAAATGTCTGTTCCAGTTATGGAACCAGTTCTACAACATCCTGAGAAGTAGAAATATGTAATATCGCCTTAAATGTCTTCAGGGCCAGAAAACTGACAATGTCATAGAGCTGCCCATTATTTTATTGACTCTGAATATAAAAATGGCTCTAGTGAGCTAAAATATGTCTCCTTAGAAATTCAGCTCATTGTTTCCATCTCCTCCCTCCTATAAAAGCTCTACTCTCTCCTAATTCTTTCTCAAAAGTAAGCATGCCCAGCTCTTTCCATAATATTTAAATGGCATGATTTCTGGAGTCTTTGCCAAGCATTCTTGTTCTTCTCGGTTTGTATTCCAGGTTGCCAGCATGCTAGTAAATAAATGAAATGCCAACGTTTGAAAAGTTTCACTCTTGGGACTTCCCTGTTGGTCCAGTAGGTAAGAGTCTGCGCTCCCAATGCAGGGGGCCCGAGTTCTATCCCTGGTCGGGGAAGTAGATCCCGCACGCATGCCGCAACTAAGAGTCCGCATGCCGCAACTGAAGATCCTGCATGCCGCAACAAAGATCCCACGTGCCGCAGCTAAGACCTGGGGCAGCCAAAATAAATAAATTAATTAAAAAAAAAAGTTTCCCTCTTGGCCCTCGGTAATGCCTTTACTACATAGCAATCAAGTTGTTCTTAAAACATAAATCTCCTGAGAATACCCTCCTACTAAAACTCCCAATAGCGATATAACATGTTGTAGGAAAAGACCGAAATCTTTCACCAGCCTGCATGCTCTTGGCACACTTTACTTTTCTCTTCAGCTCCATTTTGCGTATATATCCCAGTGTTTAGTATGTTATGGTCACATTGGCCATCTCTGTGCTTAATATGCATCAAGCTCTTTTCCAACCCAGCACCTGTGCACCTATTCCCACTACCTCTTTTCTTGTCAATTCCCTCTCTTCCTTTAAGCCTCATCTTGACAACCACCTCCCTGATACCAATGGATAGTTGTTATATTGTTTTACAGTGCCTCCTATTAATCCTTAGTATTTTTTTTTCTTTTTTCTTTTTTTTTTTTTTTTTTTTTGCGGTACGCGGGCCTCTCACTGTTGTGGCCTCTCCCGTCGCGGAGCACAGGCTCCGGACGCGCAGGCTCAGCGGCCGTGGCTCACGGGCCCAGCCGCTCCGCGGCATGCGGCATCTTCCTGGACTGGAGCACGAACCCGTGTCCCCTGCATCGGCAGGCGGACTCGCAACCACTGCGCCACCAGGGAAGCCTAATCCTTAGTATATTTAAGGTACTATTAAAAGTACTCTTGGTACTTAACTACATTTGTGTCATTCTTTGCTTAATATCCCCTTCACCTACTGGGCAGTAAGCTCTATAAGAAATACGTGTATTGTGTTCCTCAGAGCATTCTCAGCAAGAAACACAGTTCCAGACACGTAGTAGAACTTCATGAATATTTATCAAATATGTCAAAATTAATTTTTTTCTCACAGAAGAATATCCAAATCATTACTTATGGGGTAGAATAGCATAATGCTTAAGACTTCAGGCTGGGGGGGTGAAGTTCTATTAACCACCTAATACCTATGTGATTTGGGGAGAAGCTACTCAAACTTAAAATTTTCAGTCTTTTCTTATATAGAATGGGGTTAATAATCATGTCTCCCTCCTAAGCATAGTATGGCAATGAGAAGAATTATGTAAATCTCTGAGCACAATTCCTAGCACAGAGTAAGCTGCGGTTAGTTATGGTTATTTGTCTTCCAGGAGTCCTATATGGACTGATAAATATTGAGTATTTGCTAATAGTGGTTGGATGAATGGATTCCAGTCACAATGTATGGATGCCCAGGGAAAAGTTTGAAATAGGAGTCAAGATACATGTATTTCATTTCTGTTTCCACCAGGGAGTGTGTTTGTGGCACCATGCAGTAGCGCTAATGAATGAACATTTTTGAGTCTCAGTTTCCTTAAATATAACAACAGAAGAAAGTTAGAGCAGCATCTCTCCACGCTGTCATTTCAGCACTGAAATGTTATGGGTCAAATATGCTTTGTAGACAAGACCTTATATCTGTAATATTATTTGAGGCACGTTTGGAATATCTCCTAGTCTCACACCTGCTCTAAGGCTCTGTTTATGCAAGCAAATTGAAGAGGAGACGCGAGCCTATTATAAAGCAGAATCTGGGAAAAGGGGACTCATTTGACCTGAACTGTCTCCATCAATACCCTTCCCATGGTGATGGCTCAACTCCTCATTTGACAATGTAGACAGCCCTGAGGAAGGTTTGAGGGCAAATACAGATTGAGATAGTGAAACTTGCAAAATACATGCTCACTGCAAACTGTTTGATGATAGGGGATTGTATGCTGGATGGGAGCATCGTGTTTTGATGTAATGTAGTTTAATTTGCTAAACTCTACTTAGCTGGCAATATCTGCCACTGGTTTTGATTATACAATCAAAATGGAAGTTTTCAATAAGAGCACCAAATTTACGTGTGGAGTGCGTGGAAATTTAAAGTGCCTCTGAGTTCGAAATGTTTTCTATGTCATGTTGCATACAAATGGGAAATGCTTTTATGAGTTAACAAACCATAGCAATGGAATTGGAATTAGAGGACCAATTTTTTTTGGCTAAGTTGGGTCTCCGTTTCTGTGCACGGGCTTTCTCTAGTTGTGGCGAGTGGGGGCTACTCTTCGTTGCGGTGTGCGGGCTTCTCATTGCGGTGGCTTCTCCTGTTGTGAAACATGGGCTCTAGGCACGTGGGCTTCAGTGGTTGCAGCACGTGGGTTCAGTGTTGCGGCACACGGGCTTTAGGGTGCGTGGGCTTCAGTAGTTGTGGCACATGGGCTTAGTCGCTCTGTGGCATGTGGGATCTTCCCAGACCAGGGATCCAACCCGTGTCCCCTGCATTGGCAGGCGGATTCTTAACCACTGTGCCACCAGGGAAGTCCCTAGAGGACCAATTTTTGAAGTATAGTCTTCCATAGAGAGGTTTTGCACAAGTCACCAATATATTCTAATATTTTCCACGTTTCTTGAAACTCTCAAGATCTCTTGGCCTCCTTAAAAATTCTTCAGATATGCTGTCCTCCTTACAATTTGCAGGACTTTACATTGGCTGCTCTATCTACTTAGATCATTTTCCTATCAACCCCATTTTTTGGGAAGGGGTTCTGGTCAATTTCTATTTAAGTTTTAGGTTTTAAATTCTAATTCCTCAAAATGGACTTTCTTTTAGTCTTTGGTCTATTCCAGCAACTCCCTTCTTATCTCGTTTCAACTTGTAATTCTTTTCAAAAAGGACTTATCACAGTTACAATTTATAATTAGCTACGTGCTCATAAATGTATTTTTTTTTTTTTTTTTTTTTTTTTTTTTTTTTTTTTGTGGTATGTGGGCCTC